>NW_027153884.1:94131-145490 GCF_002600585.1 Cystoisospora suis
CGGGAGCGCCCGGATTGAGCGTTCTTCTCAACTTCTGACGCCCGGGGAGGCTGCGCCCCCTGTCAGCTCCACGCAGGCCACCTCCGCAGAGAAGTCCGGCCTACTCACCTGTTGCTGGGCTTCTCTAACACAGTCACGTCTAACATCTCGGCCTTCTCTTCAACCAGCCACTTCCCCGGTGCCGGGTTCGGCCCTCCCCCACGGAAGCCGCTACGCCACTACCACAGCTGGCTATTACGCAAATGGCGAGGGCGCTGGAGACTCCGCTGCCGGTTTGTGACACTTTAGAGGACTGGATCTTACCAGGCTTTCATGCCGCTGATAGCCATCTTCATAGGGTGCGTGGGAGCGGGAGTGGTATCGGCACTACCGGCAAGACTTTCCGCCCGGCGATCGACTCCCGGTTCGCGCATGCACGAGGAGACTACTCCAGGGCGGCTTTCCTCCGTTTCATGCCAATGGTTGTCCCTCTGCCCGGGACTTGAGTCAATACTGCCAATGTGATGCTGGAAAGTATCCATTGCTGGAGGTACATGCTGCAACAAAATCGTAGACTCTTCGGCAGGTTGCGTTTGTTCCCATTGTCTGTTGCCGTCTTCCGATATCCTGCGTACGGCCATCAAACCTCGCTGCATCTCCGGGTTCCCCGACTGCGGCCGTGTTGCCTGTCGTTGCTAGGGCTGGGGGGCGTTCAGACGGTTTCCTGCTGCCATTCCCCCCTTTTTGCCGTCCTCTTAGTCGCGGGTTAGTTCACCGCGTTATTTCCTTTCATTGCAGGTGCCTGCATGTTCCTGGCAGGTTTCGTGAGGCCAACCGCAGTTCGTCGCTCGGCGCCGTTCGGGCCCCCGCTACTCGGAAAGAAGGCGAACAATCAGCCCCCGGAATCGCCACGCATTTGGCACCCACACTATACACACCAGTAGAATTCGCTTGTCCACAGGTACAGATTACGAGAGCCCTGCCGGCTAGTTTTTGAAAATTATCGGCCCCAAGAGAGAAACGCGCCCGACAGCGTATGTTCTGCTGCGGCTGACAAACTCGACATCTAATACCCGAAGGACCACCCTTCTGCTTCTGTCCGCGCCTGTCTTCGAGTTTTCCTGCATATCACTCTCCTCTGTCCGGGAGTATGGCGTTTGCTGAGCAGACGGTTGCCGGCCGCGTCGGCGCCCTCGTTTTACTGCTGGTGATCGCGCAGTCCGGCCTCGGGCCCCAGACTCTCGGCTGCAGGGCGGCCGGGGCTGACTCTCCCAGCTGGGCAGGGAAAGGACGCTACACGGCTGCTGGGGACTACGAGACTGGTGAACTGTACTCCTATCAGGAGTCCCCCTCGTCAGTCGCACCCGCGGAGGACGACGCCAATGCTGCAGCAGCGGAGGAGGCAGAGCAGCCGTCTCAACAGGAGCCTGTTCAGGCGCTGACTCGCCGCGCCAAGAGACTACGAGCTGGGAAGGAGCCGACGATTTCACAAGAAGAAAGGGCGTACCGGGCGGGCGCACATCGTGCACTGCGGAGGCAGGAAAGGTTGTTTTCATCTACCCGCGAGGACTATAGGCGCACCCGGTACGTTCTACTTGTAGTCGGGGAGATATTGGAGTAGAACTCCCTGTCAGCCTTTTGTCTGCCAATGACAAGAGGAGAACAGACTGAGCCTTTGGCCGTAGGCACACGTTCGGCTTTTGGGACATTCTCCCGGGGGCGCAGCGGTCTCAGGACAGTTGTACATTGTGGCTTCTCTCTACAGTGAATGAGTGGGTGGCCGGGAATGAAAGCCTTCTGTCTCCGTGATTTTCGCCAGAAGCGCCCTGCCTCTTCTTCCTCGTGCTGCTGTTCGATGTCCACGGCAACTAGGCGCTGATAGGGCTTTTTTCTCGAGCGACACCGGGCTGATTACTGACTGATGTTTCTTACCAGCGAGCATGATGATGGGGCGCAAGTCAACAGAGAGACATACTTTCATGGTTGGGCCTCGAGATAGGCCACTAATGCTACTCTTAGCCTACCCATTTAACCAATACCTTTATTTCGGCCGTGAGGCTTCAAGCTTCTTTCGTCACAGGAGACAATTGTATACTTTCCAGAGCCGTGCACAGCTATACTCAATCTACAGACGGAGGCGAACTGGCCTTCGGAAGGAGTGTCAGCAGCTCTCCTATCTGAGGGAAACAACAGGAGAAACCCCCACCGGGTCTCGCTTCGCGACCGAGCAACACTAACTTCAATGAGCTTCAGTTTCAGTGTGCATGACACGATGTGAAACGGAAACCGAGGACGGTGACACCCGCTGACATCGCTTTCCGACAAGGGGACATTTTTTTTCGACCGGGCTCGCTGGGCGTCGCTTTCGACATGGAGGGGTGACTGTGGACGGGCAGTACCCGGTAGAGGGTGGGGGGAGGCGCCGTGCAACTCCCGATTGTTAAGAAGGGACGATCCTCGGGAACGTTGTATTGCGCAGATCTGCAGCGTCCGCCTCTCCCGTGAACGGTTAGTTACGTGTGCAAAAGCGGGTATTCCCGTGTGTAGACATATTGTACTCTACATTCTGTAAAGGAAATGCTTCGATGCCGTGGTCGGCAGGAGGGGCGCACGTGAATGGGCTTTCTCAGCATGAAAGCAATCCACAATTCTTCGATTGTTCCTTTTGTACGTGTCGCAGAAGAGGGAGCCGGGGCTTCCAGTTGGTCCAGATGGCTGTCGCTATGGGTCTCCTCATGGTCGGTGCCACCTTGGCCTACAAATACGTGCGCACCCCGGATGAAAGGAAAACAGAAGAGGCTCCGAAAGGTACGCGGCCTCCCAGGCATGTGTTAGCCATTCACCACAAGCCTCTCTGTCTAGAAGCTTCTCCGTAATTCTGTGTCAGTGTCAACGTGCACATCGCTTAGCGGACATGGCGAGACTGTTTTTACGAGCTCGGTGAACAGTTGCAAAAGTAGTCCCGATTTCCCTTCTCCTCCAGCATCCTATCGTTGTACGAGTTCTTGTGGCGTACGTTTATGTTGGACTGCCTCTAGTGTTCTGTAATTGTAATTCCGGGCAGTGAAAGACGAGCACCTTGACGCGTCTAGCTTGAATACTACTATTTGTCGTGCATCGGTCGATGACAATGATGTCACTTTAGTGGAAGAGGCCTTTCGGAGACAGAGACAGTGACTCCAGAGAATATCGGCGCTACGTGAAAGAATGCGCGAAGCGCTCAGGGGACCCCTGCGCCCAGGATGAAACGAGCTCAGAGAATTTTCTCCAGGAGTTCTCTGCGCGTGGCAGTTGCAGTGTGGTGAATATACGCCTTTCAGGCGGTGCATTTGCGCTAGGACAAGGCCAGGTTTTGGAAGCTAGGTCAGGCTTTACTGTATCTTCTCGTGTACTTCGCTCGCGAGCGCTGGAATACACTTGGGCCAGTGCAAATCTGTCTCTCTCGGTGCATAGCGGGTTGCGGTTCAGCTTTCCCGGAAGTTGTCGACGGGTAGCTGTATAAGTAAGCAGCTGCATCTCATACAGCCCGGGAATCAGTACCGGTGGATGTCGTTCTTCTTACCAGGTCATTGTTTCCTGGGATCGTGTCTCTCTTTCAGAAACGTAAGCCTGACATATGAAACGGCGGCGCCGGACATGCGGAAAGCTGAAGTGTTTTGTCTTGACCTTCGGGGGGATCGGTCGACCACGGACTGAGGATGGGAAGATCAGCCCGTGTTGTTCTCGACAGCGCCTCTCCTTCTCACCTAGCTGTGTCCAATGAGTTCTGCTGAAGACCCTCGGTGACGCAGCGGTCTAAACCCAGCCTAGCAGCTCCCAGTGTGCCGTGCCCTGACACCGGCAACCTTGGAATCGGGACCGGTCCCAGCCAGACTGCTGTTCATTGTCCGTAAAAGCCTTAGCGGCGCTCCGCCAAAGCGAGCAGTTGAGGAGAGTTGGCGTGGACGCTGTCAAAACTACCAGCTTGGCATGCCAGAGCTTCGCAGCCCCTGGAAAACAATCAATCACACTACGGCGTGTCGCCACGGTTGGCAGAGTGATAGACCTGTTTGTGAGAACGTCCCTGGTATTACGTAGCCGGGCCCGGGCTTCTCACTTCTCCCCGAGCTGAAACTCGAGGAGACTGCACCTGCACATTCGCCCCCGGCGGCATGGATCGTCGCTTCGGCTCTCTTCTCTCCCCCAGTGAAGTATGTGGTGTTCCGCAAAACTGGTGCACCAGCATTGCGTTTCAGCGAGAAATCCTGTGCGGGTTGATCCCATTGTGAGGACGGGGCGGATGGGCGGCGTTGGCGTTCTCCAATCGCTGTTGCAGAGGGGTACTCGGGATGGCAACTTTTGAATTTCGTGCAGTCCTATTGCTGACACGGCTTGCCTGCAGCCCTGAGGGCGTAAGAACCGAGAGACTTTTCTGACCAACGACCCGAAGACACGCTAGAAAGAAGCTTGCGGCCTGCCTGGCCCTCAGAAGTGCGGTAGTTCTCTGAGAGGGGATGAGAGGTGTTTAGCAGTAGCAGTCGCATTGGGAGGAAGACACGGTCTTAGGGCTTGACGCTGTGGTCTTGGCGACAGGGCAAACAGGAAGACGGCAGTAGTCAATTTAGGGCTATACCTGACTAGTTGCTGGCAGGGTGAGCGGGCGTGCATGAATGCTTGTGGCGTGTTCTGGTTGCATTGAGGCAGATAAGGAAACCCCGAGGAGTCCTCAGCAGGATACGGAGAGTTAGATGGCCGTTTCATTGTTCCAAAGTGTTTCCGAGGGGCGAAATGTCTTAATGTCTTGCATCAGTTCATCTTCTTATTGCTTGAGAAGGTCTTGAAGTTATGTCCGACAACTCGTGGCCTGGCCGACATCTACTATAGAGTGAATCACTTTGTCATGTAAGTACAGGGTAAGACTAGCCAGGTTAATACAGTGAACTATGTGAAGTAGAGGAGAAATACGAGTCTATTGTACCTGCTGCACACCGAGATCATCTGGAAACGTCTATTTCTCCAGGATGTAAGTCATTCACAATTCGTGCATCGTGTCTCGTTAACCAACGGTTGTTCGGAAAGCATGCTCGCGTCAGCCAGAAGGGGTGCCGTGAGTGTATGGAACTCCCTGACTTTTGTCGCCCCCCGTGCAGGAGGCAGAAAAGCTCGTAAGCAGCGTTTAGGACTGCTCACCGATGGCTGCCGTGCCTCATGGACATAGATGGAGTGGGTCGCGCCTCTCGCTCACATCGCGCCGGCGCTAAACATACGCACACCTGCGCGAGAGAGACTCGGTTGTCACGTGGTTGCGACCTCCCCCACCTCCCCTGACTGTCTGTTTCTTTCGCGTGTTACGAGGCCCTCTGTTTTTGCTGAAGCCAAGTTTGTTTGCAACGGACTACCCTCCGCACTACCTGTGACGTATAGCCCGGTGTTGCCTCCCGGAAGTGATGTTTCTGGGGCAGGGGTTTTATCCGCAGCTACTTGGACGTGGGATGGGCTGTTGCTGCCAGGTCGCTTATCGTAAAGCTGTTTCCAGGCGTACTGCCTTGTCTTCCGTTGGGGCGCTTCAGCCGACCGCGCCGCGCATACGAGAGCAAACATTTCGGCGGGGACCATCCTGTCTTTTCCGGGTTCTGCAGCAAGAAGAGAAAGAAGTGAGTAGTTCTCTTGCAGCTGGCAGAAAGAGGCGCGTTTGTTACAGTCCGTAGAATAGCATAGTCCCAGCCATGTACGGGGGGTGTGTTCATCTTGTTAGGCACGCTAGTTTCTCTATCGCTTGATTGTTGTAGTTAGGTGCAGTCTCGCAACTTCAGTATGGACGTACTTGCATCCCCGGCTCTCTTGCAGAGGCGGCTTTTTCTGGGGAAAGCCTTGCTGCCTCTAGGGGACAGTAAGTGGTCTCACGGGAAGTCATTGTCTGAGGCAGCGACCCTGGCTAGCAACGGGGGGCTGCATCGGTTTCGCTTATAGTTTCCTAAGAGCGGTCTAAAAAGCTAGAAGGGTCACAAGGCAGCCTTCGAACGTAGCTCTGTGCGGACAGGTCGCTGCGTGCATTATCTTTGCCATACTTGCAATGTGCTGAAGTGGAGTACCTTCGGTGGTCCCGGCCGTTTCTGTCCCAACAAAGCACCTCGTATCTGCCCAGGGGAAATCCTTGGCAGTGCGCTACGACGAGAATGACAGAGAACGGCTGGGGGAGTTCGGTTGGTAGTTGACGCATTCAGTGTATGACCCCTTCGTAGTTTTGCTGTGCACGCACGCATGCTGCCGACTGATGGTTGTTCCGGGGCTCCTCCAGGAAAAGCTGAAGAAGGTAAGAAGAAGTCCCAGGGAAATCCTGCTCTCCTTTGACACGTTGAGCAATTAGTCCGTACCTGAGGTGGACACGGGCAGAAACGGCCTTACTGGCCCTGGCGACTAGCAACTTTCTCCGGCTGACATGGAGAGAGGACATTACACTGTATGTAGCTACAGTCGCAGGCAAGGTTTAGTTCCCACGTTCCGTATAAGTGTCGATCCGAACATTGGGTGTTTCTTTCTCAGTTCTCCCAAGCAAGAGAAAGTCCGGGGAACTGCTAGCGCAGGTAGTTGAACTCGTGGTCCAGTGCACAGCTCTTTGTTTGTGTCATCGCCACTTCATACTTGCCATGGCTGGAAGATATGCGGATGAAATTTTCTGCAGTGTCGCGCGAAATACGTGCAGAGCCGTAGAGAAGGTGTCACCGGAGCTGCCTGGCACGCCGGGAGCGCAAGCGCCGACGAAGGGTGAGCCGGTTCGGGTGCGGGTCCCCACCCTACCTGGCACAAAGCGGGGATGGTGACAGTCCGCAATTATCTGGCTGCATGTTCCCCGCGTCGGCACAGACACACCTGACATGTAGAGCGATAAACAGATGGCTTGAGACAGTAGTACAGATATTTACATATATGTATGCTACCCCCGTGGAGTGCCATGGCCAGGTGCCTGCTCTAACATCCGAACAGGAGCTTGTAAGAGAGGAGTGTTCGAAATCAACTGCTTCTTGTGGAGAGAAGACTAGATCTGCCGGGTCGCTACTCCGAGGCGACTTCTTGCTCTAAGGACGGTGTCCAGGAAGGCGTCGCGCCCTTAGGCTAGCTTTCTTTCGAGCCTTTGACGGACTGACGTCTCCCGCGATGCGTCAGCTGCCCCACACACGAGAAGCTTGCCCTTCTCACTGCATGTCTAGTTACTGACGGGCCCGCCAGGCTTGCATGTGGCTACCACTGACCACCACTCTAGGCTGGCAACTCGCGACACTGCGTCCCCCTGCTGAAGGAGACAGCCAGTCCGCTTGGACTAGGGCCGTGTAGTAGATGGATGCTTTGCTTTCTAGGAGAAAGTAAGCTGATGCGCAGCGAAAAGCCGACACTGTCGACGATTGTGTAGCCCTCCGGGAGATCTCGATTTCTTGACCGTTACTCAGGTTGCTCGTAACACTCACTCCCTCCAGGTGACTTGTTTTGTCCCTGCTACTTCTTCGTGTGTATGTCATTCAGTTCAGTGCATGTTCAATTTGGAGAACGTAGTCACAACTACCTAGCCAGAAATGTCCTGCGCAGTATTCCCGCTTGAGCTGACGCGTGCCGTGAGCTCGCGAATGCAGTTGAGAACCAACCCTGTGCACCTTGCTTTCCGGCCCCCGGATGATCGCCGAGGAAGTCCGTTTCTCCCGCTCAACGAACGCAGTACCAGGGATAGAGATGATTTTGCTGCAGCCTTGGGCTTCCGGATCTGTGCAAGCACCGTCAGGGTCAATGAAAATCCGTCTGGGAATTTTGATGCAAACACGTCACATGAGCACTCCCCCGAGATAACTGGGCAATCCCCGAAATGGAAGTATAGATCTCTGACTTATCTGTGGCTGTCCATGTCGTCCGTCTGCAGCAAAAGAAAGAACTAGTAAGGTGAAAGCTGTTTCAAGTAGCCGGCCTTGGGCACTTCTAACAGTTCAGGTGCCGGCAGGTGTACACAAACACGCTGAAGGAACCCTCGGAGGAAATGATTTAGGATTCATGTCTCGCGGTCGTTGACACCGTTGCTTTTTTTTGCAGAAAGCGAAAGAGGCTGTAAGGTCGAGGCTTCTTCAGACAGTGGAGCGCCAACAGTACCGCTTTCGACCGTCGTACGCCTACACGCGAGATCCCCGTGTTCAACGTTGTTACGGTCCGCTTAAAGAGAAGTGGATGCGCGTTTTGTGCTTCGTGCGCAGCCAAAGAAAGAGGTCGTAAGAAGGAAGCAGCGAAAGATGTTTGCCCGCATTGCATTAAAGCGTCTGTTCGAGTGCAGCCGGCTGGACAGAGAACACGGAGTAAGGCTCGTGAGAGGTCGAAGGTTCAGGCTTTACACTCAAGGGTGTTCTTGGTTTGAATGCCGTGTCTTGGGTGCAGCAAAAGAAACCCGTCAAGAAGGTAAGGCAGGGCCTGAATCCCCACTAGGAGGATTAAACAACGATGTGGAGCTGCGGCCATGAGCGACCGGTATCTTCCGAAGCATAGCAAGGTCTCCGTGCCGGGCAGAGCTTGAGCCACCGTGCATCACTAAACGACTTGCTGGAGAGTGTTTGGCCTTTCACATCAGGCATCCGTTGTCTGCATGTCGCCTCGTTTCCGGTCCACCAACTACGATACACGTGCATCTGTAGTCCAGACGCTCGTCCTTCCGCATCCTGACTTGTGAACTAAGGCTAACAGCCGCTGCGGCTTTCATGTGTAGTCTCGCAGCGTAGGCCCCTCGCTGCAGTAGGTTTCTCTCGAAGACCCCTCGTGCGGGGCAAAAAAGGAACTCTCACTCTTACTGGCTCCTCATAAGTCCCTTCGGAGACTTCTTTTCATCTGTCAACAGCCTGCCCCTCAGCAAGTAAGATTCTGTGGCTGCGTGTCGATGTCCCCTCCGCGTGGTACGCTCGTCTCGTGCTCGGGTTCTGCACGGGTAGCTCTTCCCAAACTGGCTTTCGATCTCGGTCGAAGCGTGTCATTTTCAGGCAGCTTCATAAAGACATCAGGCCTACGTTTGATGGCACTCGAAACAGAACGTGAGTTTGATATCTATCGATGGAAACTAATGGAATGTATGATGACGCCGCTTCATTGCCTCTAACGTACTAGATGCTGCTCCGTTGAGCCACAGTACCGTCGAGCCGATATACCTTTCTTCGTACTCCCATGCTTGCGTCCTACGAATTCACACGTTCGCAGCGACATGACTCACCTATATGCTCCATTCACGGACCGACATCGAAGCTTCATAAAGGCGGCGCAGGGTCTTTTCGTCTTCGCGAATTAGCTGAAGTAACACAGACGTTTTCAGTAGCCCGCAAGCACGAAGTCCGGAACGGTTTTGCGCCACGAATATAGTCCTCTTCAACATTCCCGACCTTGTTGCCATCTCGCCCAAAAACCTTTGTGTATAGATGTATACCGGTCGAGATGTGTTGATACCTTTGTTTCACCCCCTTTATAGCACGCCACCCCGCGTTGGCTCTAGTGAGTCAAGCCAAATTTAAAGAAGCGAAAAGCGTGTGTACTTCTCTTTTCCAGACCCTCGCGGCGGTGAGTCTCCACAGACAAAAATGTCCCGTGTTGCAGTCCTGTTCGGTCGTGGCTGCCCACAGGCTACGGCCTGGTTCTCATGCAGAACCACCTAGTGCCTTCCATGGCCGGTTGCAACAGAGGCTAAAGCCAGATGATCTATCGTCTTCCGGCATCTCTGTACATTCAGGCGGTAAGATTCGGCCTTGTTATAGATGGGCTGCGTGTGTGTCGTCGTCCTTTCGGCGCCTACGGGACACAGCCCGTTGACGCATAGACGGGATGTCGTTTGTAGTGTAGTCTAGTTTTCTCGGAGTTAAACACGGAAAAAATTGACAGGAATGGTGGGATAGTAGTCCGCTTCGCCGATGTGGATCAAGCGAGCCCCAGCTAGGAAACTCCCTATGTCTCTGCAGCTTTACTCGGATAGTCGTGTGTGTGCTCGATGGGAAGGCGGTAGCTCTGTTTGTATACTGAGAGACGGGGAAAGATGTGTTCAGTTATGACCGCACACAACCTGCTTGGTTGCCCACTGCAATGAACTGCCTGCAGGCGTCGTCAATTGTAAGGAAGGTTTGCGGCTAGGACGGGTGCATCGCGTGCTTGAGGAAAAACCTCTCAAAACTCGAACGTAATCGAGAGGCTCAAGAGTGTTCACGGAGGGCGGAGTTAGCGTGCCATTTCTCAGCAATACGCAACTCTCATGAACGAGCCTACAAGTCTACGGGTGGAGCCGAAGGAAGGCCACGTATGAAGTGCGCGTGCCAACTAAGTTTTGTGTTCCCATGTTCTAGCGAATTTGTGACCAATATATCGTGCTACGCTGGACAAGTGGAACGATCAACACAGGCTTTCCCCTCGCTGGCGCTCCCTCTCTTAGTAGCGTTTTTTTGCGGTGCCCGCGTTGTAGCAGGTGCACGTGACTGTCGGCGTGAAGCAGATGTCGACGTGTGAAGTCTCAATCGCAGCTTCACTTCCATCTTTTCTTTGTCCTGCAGTCCCGGGCTATTGTGAGTCCCTTTCTGTTGACGGTTATGAGGCTACCTCCAGAGGTTTGGGGAAGGCAGAAGCTAGGAAACTGCGGCGTTTTAAACTCTAGCTAGAATGCGAAATTCTACAGAAATTTCCAGGCTGCACTAGGATTCTCTTGTACTTGCTCCCGTGAAACCATGAATGGGCAGACGACCGCAAGGCCTCACTCAATCGCGAACTTTTGCTGTGGCACATCAGACTGTACGTTCGCTGATGCTCGAGTTCGCGGCACAGCCTCTCCCTGACAGAGTGCGCATGTAGACTCGAAATCCTGAGGGCAGAAAGACATGAATTGGTGTGGAGTGTGTCGTGACTTCCGGCGACACTCGCCCGAGCGAGAGAAAGGAGATGCTCAACCAGCTTTTCTTGCGTTTTTTTTTTCAGACCAATGAGACTGTAAGGCAGAAACTGACTGCAGTTGGTCCGTCGGTTGTTCTCTGGGTAAATAGTATGATTTTTGAGTTTCTCGGAAGTGCCTCTCTGGGGAGCTGATCATCTGTGACTTTCCAGGGGCCCTTCGCACGCGCCTGGCAGGTGCTCACAGAGGCGGTGCCGTGTGGTCATTCCAGGGAAAAGCTAGCTACATCGTCTATTACTATGCGCATGCAGCATTTGTCGATGGTGTGCCTGTCCTACTGCAAGCTGTGCAGAGAGATGATCGCAGTCTTGGCTTACAACGTTTAACCTCAGGTCCAAAGAGTAAGGCAGGGAGCACAGCCTTTTCACTGCACAAAGAGCCAGTACCTCTCTTGGCATCTGTGTTGTTCGACACAGACGAAACACTCCCGTATCAATCAAGGCGGTAGCATTCTGTCACTGGTTGCTGTTTGCAGAATCGACCGCGGTCCCATCGAGCTGTCGCTTTCCAGCTTGGCGTTTATTCTTGTGACGGCAAGTCAACCACACACATTCATGAAGTACTTCTGTGTGGTCGTCTGCTTCTGTACAGGTTATGCAGAGCGTAAGCTGTATATAAAAGTTATTTGGACACGGTGCCGCCCAAGTCTCCATTGTTCCTTCGAAACTGTTCTACGTATGGTCTTCCGTGTGCCCGCGCGGGGGAGACTTTCAGCAGCCTTTCCTGGGACTTTTATAGCAGGCGTGCACAAAAGGTCTGTGTCTGCATGTTTTTTCACCAGGGGCTGAGAATTGTAAGTCCTCTCGATGTGTTGTTGTATGGCGGCACCGCTAAACTAGGCGAGCAGGGGGGTAGCTTGGCCGACGTTGCGCGACCAGTGACAGCTGCTGAGATGTGTCGGTGACCACAGGGCTTACTAATAGGTGTAGGTAGCCTGGCCGTTTGCCTCTCAGAAAAGGTATACGCACGGAGACTGTACACACCATTGAGCCGATAAGCGGGTCAAGACCGTCTCTAAACAGGCACATTAGCAAGCAGGTATCCGATAGCGATAAAGGCGATACAGAGGGCGCTCCTACATCAAATAGAGAGAGGGATTGACCGTGCCGAAGGAACTGAGTGATTCTGCTGTCACTTTGTCGACAGCTGCCCTCGTACAATTCCTGAGATCTGCTGTCCGCACTCTCGGTTCTTCAATGTCTGTTAGGCCTTAGAGGCTGTAAGTGTGTTCCCGGATACACCCGAGCGAGCCATACTAGATCTCTAGCTGAGATCTTGACGACAACGACGCAAGGTGCAACTGAGAGAACAACAACTTCCTCCTGAGGACTGCACTCGGTAGAAAAGAAAGCACGCAATGAGAGTGTCGCGTATTCGCCAAATTCCTCGTCGCTGCTCTGCCATACCATGTCTATCTGAACGTAACTTTGTAGGAGTATGCGGAGGATCTCTGACTTGACAGGACAGTGAAGGAGTGGTGCCACATGCGACAGCAGTCACTCACACTGCAACACGAGCCTCGGTCACAGGACGAAAGATGCTCACGCATACACCTTGTATGGCGACTCAGCCGCTTATGTTTCACGGCGGAGGGGGCAACCAAACTGATTCTCTTTTTTTGAGTCACTTTGCTTGATGAATTTAGGCGGCAGTTGTAAGTCGAGAGGCGGACTGCATGAAGTGCGGTTGTTTTGGGGCGTCAGAGCGTTTCCTTTGAGACACTACACCTGAATTCTATATCCATAACTAGCACTCTCACTAACTGACTCCTGCTGTTCTTGAGATCACAACCACTAGTTTTCTCCTTCTTCTTCGTCTAGCCGTACGGGACATCCGCTTTTGCACGGGGGTGTCGCTCGGTCTTTTTGTTCACCTCAGTTTGAGATTCTGCCGGCGAGCTTCCTTCTTTTGCTCAGATTCCCAAGCTCGTAAGCTATTGGTGCTGGTCCTGCTTGAAGGATAGATTCTGTGCCGGTAGTCAGCCCTTCCGTTGATGCCGTGATGCCTCAGTTCCCCTGCGTACATGCTCTTTCCCATGTGTCTACTTGACTATATTTCAGCCTGAAAGCGTAAGCTTTACTCTGTGAAGACTGAGTTTCTTGTGAGATGGCGCCTGTACCAGGTATATCACACAAGGGACGCATGAGCGGTGGCCCACTAGTCTAGATTGCAAGCGACGGCGTCCGCCGTGGTTGGTGTTGCTTGCTGAACTCAAATGGTCTTATCACCCCGGGGAAGTGAAGAGGGGTATGGGGCAAGTTACGCTTCGTCTATCCCGGAAATGGAGTGACTAACGGCCTATCCGGGGAGGAACTCGAATGCTCCGCTCTCTCTTGTGTCTGTGGCTTCCACAGCTCAAAGAACTAGTAAGAGTCACTTCATTACTACTACGAGAGTGCGATGTAGCGCGGTTTCCTGGCGTGGCCGGACTGCAGATGCGGGGGAGTTTTGTACCAGGGCATGCAGTTAGGGACATGCACGCAGAGCAACGCGGCGGTTTGTCGGCATGAGAGAAGGCGCGTGTTGTATCGAGGGAGCCAGTGTGTAGCTGAGACTGTCTCAGATGGGAATTTCCCCCCGAAAAAACAGTTGCAATACGGTGAAGAGGTGTGAGTGACTGACTGGCTGGCGTTCTGCGTTGCCCCTCTCCTCCCCATACACAGCACGACCACGAGACCTTCCTCCTTTTATACGGGTCCTCATCCCAGTTCGTACGTCAAAATGAAGCGACTTGAAGAACTACTGGATAATCATAGCTGCAAGAGGAATTCAGGGGCGGTACCATACACTTGCGCGACGTGCATCTACAAGGATCATCGCAAGCTTTTCTGGTTCGACAAGACGAAAACTCGCCCACCGCCGCATTTGCTGCCGTTCGGAGCTGGGCTGTTGAGAATCTGACCTCGCTCCGAAGTTCATTGCTCGTTCTGTCTATCGAAATAACGCACTGTTTGGAATTTCAAAGTGTGTTTCGCCCACACGCGGTATGCCCTTTCCCAGCTTGTATGTTTCATCTTGCTGGGCCTGTCCGTTCAGCGAACGCAGCGGTGATATCTCCTCGTTTATTGCTTTTCTCACCGAGCTCCTCACACAGAGCTTCCTCGGGCGTATGCTGTTCCGCCGATTACCAGGGAGTAAGCCTTTTTGTTTTCTGACTCCCGAGTGCCAGTCTTCTTCACCCCGATTACGATCTCTACAAGTTGTCTACAGTTTGAGGGTCGCGGGAGCTCAGGGCAAGCCACGGTACGGTGGCGGTCCTCGCAAGGCTTGGGGGCTGTCTGTACACCCTCGAGGGATGTGAATCACCTTCATTGTGAGGACTCAGGCTGACGATGCGAGCAATCACGTGCTTGGAGGCTGTCTTGCGTTGCTTTCGTGAGCACTTGAAAAGCATGCTTCACTCATGGTATGCAGGAGAGTAGAGACAGTGGAAAGACTAGCAGACTAAAGGTGAGGCATAGCTTCGCTTCAAGAGAATACCCTGACAAGCACGTTTTCAGTTTCCACACGCGTCCATTTGCGGCAGAATTGTGACCGAGGCTTTCTGCGTTATGACGTCTGTAGAATTTTCCTGTCTCCCCGTCGATGTATTCATTCACCAAGTTTTGTCCCTGGCTCTGTGACCGTAAGTATGCCGTCTTGATTCTCACCGGATTCGTAAGCTCTTGAAGGGGAAAAATCAACATGCAATAACGCAGCAGTGATGGATATGACCAGATGTTTCTAAAGAGATTGCGGTAGCGATGCACACCTGTCGGAAGTTCAGGACAGTGTCGCTCGGTTGCGGAGTTCTTTCATTCAGGTTCATCTTCGTCTACTCTCCCCTCTCTGATAGTTAATTCTATGTGCCGACATCTGTCTCTCTGACGTTCCTCAGCTTGGAGTAAGGTTCTTTTTCACAGTTATGAAGGTGACCTTATGATGAAGATGAGAGCTGAGTGCTTTAGCAAGGCAACACACCTGCTCTGTTTCTTCCCTGAAGAAGCAACGTATGGGGAATTCGTATGGTACTTGACGAGACACGTGGAGCGAACGGGAGCGCATAAAGCACAGCACTCGAGTATCTTTCTTCCCAGTCTGCCCTTGTGGAAAGAGTGCACGTACTGCTCCGGGGAGGCAGAGAATGGAAAGAACGGCCCACGGCGTTCCACAGGGGTTACGTAGCGGCCTTTTATCATCTGAAATTCTGATCCCCATGTGTCCAAGGAGTTCTATGTGTACGGCGTTCTACGGTCTTGCCTCTGCAGTGCATGCACCAGACAGGAGCTTTTGAGGTGTCTCTGTTAGCCTCTTTGTTAGTTTCTTCAGTTTGCGCCCGGTGTTGGCGCGGAAAAAACAATCTGGTGTCACGGTGGTTTTGTTCACATGCCGACAGCCCGTAAGGACGAGACCGTACTACGCCTAACCAGGGGATGGTGAGGCTGATGCTCCTAGAGGATATGTGTGGGTACTGGCGTGTCCCAGCAATCCTAGCGAGGGGGGAACTGCAGGCAGGTGGTCCAACGCTTCGACGGACCAAACATGTAGCCCAGGCAGGAGCACGAACCGCAAGAAATGTCCCTATTCTCTACAACCAACGATTCTATGCAGGTTGCAAATGTCGACCCCTCACTTCGTCTATTCATGCGTGTAGTATGTGCAATGCGATCCTACTAGCTCTCAGCAACTATCTCAAAGTCTCTGCGCTTGTTTTGTTTGGTGAAGAACACGGACTTCTTCCCTCTTCCCCTTTCTATCCTGTCGACCGCTTACAGTTCGTACGGCCGGTTTTTTTCGGAGAGCTGTTTAGTGCCGAACATCGAGTTTGTTCTCTTTGACGAGTTGAGTGGAATCTGCTGAGGCTGGCGCGCAGCATCGGACTGCAGGAGCTGACAGAAGATTTTGGGTCACACACTGGCCCTCAAAAACAGTCACGCCTTTTTCCGGTTCCCTTCTAACCACTCAGAGCGTAAGCCCATGAGTGACCTCCATGGGTGTATATGTGACTTAACTACCGACCTGAACCTCTTCGACTGTCTTTAGACCGCGCCTCAGCCCCGCCTAGTTGTCGCAGAAGGAGGAGTCACAGGGAAGACACTCCGGAGAAGAAGTTGTGGTTTTTGTTGCTTGCTTGTCCACCAGCGTGTAAGGCTTCATTGGAGCGTTCTCTTCTGTCAGCATCAACCGCTTTACTCTCGATAGTTCTCTCTTTTTAGCGACACGTTGCGAACGACACGCTTGCGTGGGACAGATCACTGTAAGCAGCAAGGCAGAGTGATGGAATGTCAACTATCTTGCGAGACAGTTTTTGCAGTGAAGTGCTCGTTAGCAACAAGCACAGTGGTAAGGAGAGACTACTAACAGGAAGCGTATGGGTTCTCGACTGGCTTGTGTCCTGGAGGCTTCGTTTATACAGAAACCCTTTCTTTGTGATGTGCTGCTGATCTGTTGACTCTTCTTGCAGCTCGTAGGTTCTTCCGCGCAAGCTGCCAAGGAGCCCGGGGCGGGCCCGCGCAGACGGGGACCAGCTGTAGGGCAGTACTAGGTATGATCCTCACACACTAGTGTCTCTCAGGAAACCTACGAAGCGGCGATTTGCCTTTCAACTCTCAGCTTGCAGGGCGCAGCTGCAGTTAAAAAAAAAGAAATACCGGTTCCCGGGGTTGTCCGTACCGACGCTTTGTCGAGCGGTGGTCGACTCAAGAGAGGTGTCTTCACTATGCTTGTCAGGCGGTAAGTCTCGCTAGCAAAGCTTGAGGTGCAGGCGCGAGCTGCTTCGGAAGACATGCTCACTTTCAGCGCGCGTTAGAGCTTTTGGCGAGGTGTCTTGTATTCTTCTCGTTGGACTGGCATTCGTAGATTATAACTGTTGATGGAAGCAAGCGAAGCCTTCAACTGGCGGAGAAATCGAGCTGGTTGTGTGTCCTTCCTGTCAGTTCACGTGCTCATGATGACTGTATTGATTGCCACCCCGCAGCACGTGCCAATACCATTTCTTCAGACCGTAAGCACGTCAAACCCTCTATGGACGAGAAGACAATCGAAAGCCGTAGTGGACACTGTTGGCGCTTGTGTTCTTCTTGAATCAGACAGTAGCAAGCTCCTTTTCGGAGGGAAAGGTCCTCTGGTCTCCTGACTACACCGTAGCATGAACCCGGAGTTGAAAATTGCTCTTTTTTGAGCCACCTTCGTCTTCTCGTGCAGTACGTAAGTGTCGAGAAAACGAGATTTGTTCCTCTAGTTCACACCACAATTTCCGTTGGCAATCGACAGCGTAGGGTGGCGGTGTGTTACCTAAGACCGTTTTATTGATCTTCGTGTCGCTTACAGTATGTAAGCTGCGAACATATCAGAGGTGGCGATCATGCGCAACTACTTCGAAACAGACGCAGCTAGTTTGGTCTCCCTCCATGGAGTTTGCAACTGCACAGTACGGAGATTGCTGCTGTCTCCCTTGACTGTATGGCGCGCTGTCCTTGCAAATCACTCAAGTAACTCGGGCTGCTTTTGCTTTCTCACCGTCTTCCAGATCGTAAGACTCCCATTTACATTGCCGCGGGGCTTTTCAAGGATTGAAGCATGATGTTTTCCAGTAAAACACCCGGATGGATACATTGCCCTACCGCCTTCCGGAACGAAAGATTGCGTTGGTGCCCCATTTCTCTCATTCTGACCAGCACACTCGAAAGTGCACTCAGCTTTGTCCGGAGTGGAGCATGGCGTTTCCTTCAGTGTCCTCCCCAGTTAGGTCACCCAAGAGTGTGCGCCTCTAGGCCCCAGCAGAAACACACGCCAAGGAGGCGTGTGAATGTGCGGGCGTGCTTGATGTGTGTTCAAAAAATTGCTGCATCAGCCTTCCCGCGCGGGCACTGGTCAACCGCACAACAGATAGCTCACTCAACCAAGTGTTGTAGGTGTTGTTGTCGCGGGCGTGCCAGCTAGTAAGTCGACTCAGCAGATTAGCTACGTCCTGATAGCGCCGAACAGTTAGCAGAGCCAGCAACTGAGGAGAATCGCCCCAGGGGTGGGGAAAAACAAGCGGAAAGCACAAAGTTTAAGGAAGCTCTGGGTCGAGATTGTAACAGTAAAGCACATGGGAGTTTCGCGATACAGAGTGCTCGTTGCTAGGGGCTTACGTTTGCCCTACTAAATCCGTTTTGCGTACACAGCTGGCAAGAAGTAGAGAGAGCGGCGCTCCGAAACGGTATAGCCTAACCATAACAAGAGCTTGAAAAACAGGTCTCAGGTAGACACGACCAAAGCTCCCAGGCAGCCTCACCTCGTGGCATGACTAGAATAGTCGAGGTATACAAGCAGGGGAGGCCCTGCTTTCTCCCTCCTTCTTCTCTCTCTTCTTCTTCTTCTCTTTCCCCTTCTTCTTCGCTACTGTGAAGCCCCGCTCCTTCACTCCCTTCGAAGCAGTCGTGTCACCATAGCCTGCATCTTGGTGGTTGAATAGTCCCATCACGCAGAAACTAAGCAAAGGCCGCATCTGCCTGAACACGGTAGTTGATGTCCCGGGGGACATCAAGTCCGCCTGAGACAAAGACGCACCTTCTGTGTCACTCAGTCTTTGCAGAGTCACCAGCTAACCAGAAAAGTCGCAGCCTGTTAAGGTCCAAGTGGCGAGCCAGGTCGGTGATTCAGAGGAAGCTGATGCTATGGAGCAGCTTACTGCCAAAAATCTCCCAGGCTTCTTATGCATGGTTTTTGCTAAACCCGGGGGCCACTGCAGTAGTGCAGGAGTCTGAGATAAGATTTACAGAATTATCGGCATACGTGTGTCGTACGTTTGTACTCCGCTTCTGTCCATACCCCTTGTATTTCTTGAAGACGTGCAATACTTTAATGTACGGCCTCCACCACCTACATTAGTTAGCCATGCTTCACTGTGTCTGACACCTGAGTATCCCCGTCCCCCTGCAAAATCGATTCCTCGGACACCAGAAAATGAAGCCCGTAAGGTCCAGGAAGACTGCTGTTGGCAGGGTGTAGATCAAGAATGATGACAGGGAGTCAGCCGGCACAGGCGACCCTGTGGTCCACCTGGAGACGAGCAGCTGACTGCTAAGTTTCTTGCTTTGGACCAGAGTCGTGTCTCGCGTCCTGATCACATCTCGAACATGGCGGGACACAGCGACTCGCGGGGCAGATTTGTTTGCAGGGAGGTGGCTAAAGCCCCTGTCTACTGACTGAAGCTACTACCGTATGCTCCTTCGCGGGTAGGCGCATGCAGTAAGATGTCGGGGGTGTTCTGGAAAGATGTCTTCTGCGCGTTCCGTTGTATGATTGGTCGGCGCCTGCTGAGGCCGTACAGGTAGGGATGGATATCACGTGCGAGTGCTCATGCAGCGGCTCTTACATGTGTAACCAAAAGCTCCTGAGAGCAAGGAGCCGATTCTATGCGATGCTCACTCTTGTGGATACGTCGCGCCCGTTGAAGGGAGGCGCGTCACGCGTAGTGAGGCTGCCGTTGCAGCTCTCTAGTGTTTCTTTTGTTGTGCGACTTCGATGCGCAGAAAGTAAGTGGTCTATCTGAGAGCACAGACCGCGAAGACACTCGTCACTACCTTCCGTCCCGGTTTGATTTAAGTGCGTTTTGTCCCTGGTCTATCCTGCGTAACTGCAGTTCGTAAGAGCGATGATGTGCAGATGTCCTCTGTACAGTTGCGTAGACGGACATACGTCGCCTAGAGCCGGGAGACGCCGTGCCAAGAAAGCGAGAAATTTCATGTTTACTATTTCTTGTTTTCGGACTGGTTGTCTTTTTGTATCGAACAGCTGCTGAAAGTAAGCTCGGCTTTCGCTTTTTTGTGGCTCGAGTGTCGAAGCTTTTCCGAGACCAGCGGAGTCCGTGCCACCACTAGTGTGCTGTCGCAAGCACGCAGGCAGCGGAGGAGGGTCTGCAGTGGCCGTGCATCTGTCGTTCACTAGCTCGTACATACATGTTGGCATGTCGGTTTTTGCCTGTGCCTCTCATTCGAAGTCGGTATGCGGCACCGTTGCCATCCCCTGTCGGGATGCGCGGTCAGTATAGCATTGTATTGCAGGCAGTGTTTTCTGCCGGGAGATTCTCAAGGAATTGTCACTTCGAAAGTCGGAGACAGGGAGAGTTTGATGCCTTGGAAGGTTGAGCTTTACCGGACGCGGTCAATTCTTCTAAGGTTTGCTCGTTTTATCCTACGTGCGATGCGCTGGACCCTATCGCGCTACTGTAATCAGCCTGTAAGTCTTTTTTTTCGACGTGCAGCGGCCAGGACCCATCTAGACGGGTGAGGGAGTAGATGGACCTGTAAGAACTAGTCACTCTGGGTCGGTTTTAGACAGCTGTTTCGAGCTGTTCCGGGCGCCCGCAGAGAGAAGTGCTCTGCTGGTGCTTGAACCTCATTCTTGCTAATGGCCAGCTACAAGCTAGCCCGTAGGGGTCGGCTGGTCTCTCCATACGGGTAACGTTGCGACCAGAAGAAGTCTAAGCGGCAGTTAGCTTTCACGGGACGATTCTGTTTGAGACTCGAGCGTTGAATGATGAGAGACGCGGTGAGTTCTCAGGGCACTGTTGCGCCGCTCATGATTTCTTGCGTGGCTTCTCCCCGCGGTGTCCAGACAGACGTACTAGCTCCCCGAGTGTAGCCCGTGAACTCCTGTCTCAATCGGAGGCGTTTTGAGTAGAAGGAGCGGTGTCCTTCGGAATCATATGTGCAGATTGAGCTAGTGAGACTTGGACAATTCAAACGACAAATGCCGTGGTGTAGCGCATTTAAGCCATCCACCAGGAGCCTGCGCGGAACCGCTTCGCTCTCTGCCGTAGTGCGGAAGAGACAAGAAGCAATACACTCATTCTACTATCTCTTTTTTTCTTCTCGGCCCTAACACAGATCACAACGCTTGTAAGCACGTCTCATCTCACCCGTCTTCTTGATGGCTACTTTCAGCTGAACGCCTCTGAATCTGGGCAGACGGAAGAGCAGGAAAAACCGCGGAGACTCTCTTGCTTACTTTTGTTTCCGTGAGCCTACCGGAATTGCTCCCCACAGCCGGAGATGGTACGTTAGTTGGTCCTTGTTTCTTTGGCGATTCAGCATGGCCAACAAGGAGACTGCTGAAATCTTGGAGTCCATTCGCATGCAATCACTACTAGACTGCCTACCGATTTATGCCTTTTCTGGTCGCAGTGGGGTCAGCATAACTCCATTTGGTATAGGCGGTGATCTAGGGACGGTCAGGCTCTAAACGAACTTTTGCATGATGGTCTTTCTCTTGCGGTGTCGCGCGGGTTGTTTGAATTCAAGGGAAGGAGACGACACAATCTGGAGAAACACCTGCGGTAGCCTGTGTGACGCTCAAGACAGCGACGGGTACTGCGCCTAGGCCTGAGTCAGAAGATTGAGTCGGGGGAACCAAGCTGCTGTGGTTGAGATGAAGAGAGGCCTTGTGTGTGAACCTTAGTTGCTTTTCACTCTTTCCTCTTCTATTCGCACAGGTCATCAACTTCGTAAGCACCCACCCCACTTAGTGTTGCGATTCCAGAGTTGCAAGCCTAGTGTTCGTTGGGCTTGACCACAACACATTCAACTCTTCTAACCAGTGCGGCCTTCTCCCACTTACCTCCCTGCTGCTGAACCCTTCTTTCTGTCTTTTCTTCAGACGGCGACTATGGTAAGTTTCTTTCTGCCGTCGTAGCGACTAGTTACGTCATGGCTGGTCTAGAAGGAGATGCAGAAAAAAGCCAGTCATTGCCGAGCATCTATCATTAAGACTCAGGAAGGAGCTCTGCTTTTTCCTGCCTTGCGCAGTGGGGATAGAGCTTCGTAGCTGTTGTTGATGTCGGAAGATGCATTGGTCTTGCACATGTAATTCCGCCGAATTCAGGCTCATCGCGCGCCGATCTCCAAAGCGTGTTGTGGTGCTGTCCTTCTTGCTCCACTGTCCAGCTGTGGTTTGTCGTAAGTCATAGTATTCCGAAGGCGATATAAGCCACGTTCGTCCTTTGTCACTCCCCGTCTCCCGGGGTCGCAGTGGAAAGCGGCTCCTCTTGGAGAAAACTGAAGTCAGATGCGCTCTTGAGATGATCCAGAAGCCCCCGTGGAGATGAGCTCTCTGGCTATCGACTATGGCTCGGCTTCCTTTTGCAGCGGTCGACACGATTGCAATGAGATTGAAAGAGGACGGTCGCGAGGCCGCTGCTCTTTAGACGCCCTTTCTTCTGGGCAAAGAATAGAACAACTCCAGGCTAGGTGTGCGGCGCCCGAGGGACACTGATACGTGGGGTGCTCCGGATTACAGACTTCCCCGGCTTATTTCGCGACTTTCATGTGGGAGGAACCTGGATGGACGTTGTTTTTGCAGCCCGAGACAGTACGTCTCCGTGTCCGAAGCTGCTGAACACACAGGATGTGCCAACATGCAGGACAGTGTGAATCTTTTTCACAGCCCTGTGATCGGGCGGGAAGCTACTTCTGAAGTGGCCCTGCTGAGACCCCGCGAAGACTGCAACTCGTTCCGCCGACTGCTCTCGCGCTTTGCTAACAGATGGCGAAGTTTGTAAGTCAGGAGTTTCTTGAGAAGAAAGACAGAGCCAGAGATAGTTCAGACGATCTTTCACACGGAAGTCCGTAGCTGGAAGGGTCGACGTCGCCGTACATCTAGATACTCATTCGCTGCGGTCCCACCACTGTGCTAGCCACACAAGCGCACGCCTCAACAGGTGCGACGATACACGAGACAAGTGACCTGCCTCATTGTGTCTCCGCGAGACTTCACTGCCGCAACAGACACGGCTGTCGCTTTCATATGCGCCAGGGCTCCTTTGATTGTCCGTTCCACAGTCCAACGCGGTAGGTCATCCCAGCACTGGACATCGCCTCTTCCCCGGCTGCGTCCCGCCGCTTTGTCGCCATCGTCTTTGAGAGACATTTGGGAGTGCGGGGACCCTTCTTTCTCCGCATTCACTCTTGCTACCACCGAAACAAAACGATCGCATTTCTGTCTCTAGCTGACGTCGTGGGGTGCCGGTTGTGCTCATTATAGACATACCTCACCCGCCGGCGGGCGGGCAGGTGTGCCGTCCCAGACCGGGGTGCGAAGGTCTCCAGTGATGTTTCCTGACATGGGCTTCATTCAGGCTGAAAAAGGAGTAAGGAGTTCTTTCGTTCTGTCATTACACTTGGATAACTGGCTGATATGAAATCAAACCTCGAGAGTCGAGTGAGCCTGCCCACCTGGGAGATATCGTTCGGAAACACATCAACCAGACTTTATCGGTGGCCCTGCCTGCGTCGTGATGATGATAGGGTGCGAGGGGGGGGGACTTCGTGCTTCACTGTTTGTCAGCACATGCTGACAAGAAAGAAAGATTTCGACACTCGAACAAAAGAGTGTGCTCTGCTCTTGCGGTGTCGTCAGGGTAGCCGGACCCGTGTGGCAAAGTCAGGTTACGAGCTTACGTTCAGATTCTTGCAGCATGCAGCCGGTTTTGGGAGAAGTGTACCAGGTGAATGCGAACGCTACTGTAAGTATCGTACGAGAAAGGAAACAAAGTCGACGGAAGGCTCTTTCTCTAGAAGGTGGTTAGAAACTTGATGGAAGTTATGTATATGTCTTGTAACGCAGGATAACTCTCTCCCGATATTTCCGATGTGTGAATGTATGTATGTATGTGTGACCGGGCGGAACTGTCCTTCTCGACTCTCCAAGCTGCGACTCAACGTCGTCGATTTCCCTGTGTTTTTTGCATTCCTCTCAGCTCGCTCCCGCGGTGAGTACATTGAAGGTCTGTCTTAGCGACTCGGTTTCACTGCAGGCATCTGTAGCCGTGGTACAACTTCTCGCCTCCTGTTACATCTCTGGAGTGGAAGAGGTTTAGGGGGTAGTACGCTTGCATTGGTTGCTCGCATAGTGAGCAGCGGGCGGCAGGTGCGCCCTGGTCGGGGCTGAAAGGATTGACTTTTTCAAACCACTCCATCAAATGCACAGCGAGCTACTCAATTCCTCTGTGACCTTGTCAACTCAGCTGGTACGTTGGTTTTCGACCAGGTTCTTGATCGGTGTTTCACAGCGCGAACTCATAGGACGTGCCTGACTTTCTAGGCTGACAGAGTTCGAAACTGAGATCCCGGGGTGTTTCTATCTCTGCGTCGAAAAACTGGGCCGTCATGTCTCTAGGGTGTATGTGTATCTATTTGTGTGTATCTGCCGTGTGTATGCTGTATTGTTCTTCTCAGAAAGACTGGGTAAGTTGCTTGCTCGGTCTTGCGAGGCATTTCCACAGCGATGACGAGGCGGGCCAGCACGAAAAGACAGGTTTGTTTTCCTTCTCGTCGCCCTGATGGTAACCGCAGACTTTTTGTGAAGAGGTCTGCCCGCTTTCTTTTACAGAGAGGGCGCTGATGAGAGGACACTCATTCTACCTTCACACCCTCACGGCACACCATTCACTCTTCTCTCAGGAGCCAGCCAAGTTTTCAAGAGGGCAGCGGAAGTCCATATTACACCGAAGTGTAACAAGGGGCACGTACCTCCCTTTCTGTCATTCTGATTCTCCTAACTTGCCACCTCCGCGATGACAGATGCCCCCCCCTGGGTATATGAACTCCATGTGCAGGTTCGAAACAACGTAAGCGGCCAGCACAATTCAGCTGTACTGCGTTGAGGCCTGATTTTGCTCGCGCTTGCTAGCCAGGGACAAGCTTGTCTCCAGCCACAGTTGCGCTGAGGTCACGTTTCGGAGAGGAAAGCTGCTACGTTGCGCAATCTCAGCATCGTGCAGAGGAAACTCGGTAGTGCTTGCCACGCAGGTGTACACCTAGTAGTCTTCCACGTTGTTGGTATTCGGTCTTGTGCTGCTCCCCCTAGTGAACACCAATCGAAAAGAGTGACTATGTTAGATGTCCTGTGTCTACTCCAGAAAGTAAGCTTTAAGCCCCTGTCGTGAGGGCTCATGCTGGTTTACTCATACTCTGTCTGTCCGTACATATCAAAACCAGCAGTGGTTTAGCACTCGGCATCTCAGACAAGCAGCCAGCAGCTTTTCCATCACAGAGATGGTCTCCACATTTGAATTCAGATGGTGAGTCAGTTGACTGGAGCTGTCTGCCCCAACCTTCCTTCCACCCCGTCTCCTGTCCTGTTCTTGCGGTTGCAGAGCGGCATTCAGTCGAACGCATCAGGAGCTCACTAAAAAAGAGTCTATTTGATTCGAGGAATGCACAACATTTTCCGTATTCATAGCTATTCACCCCAGCTCTCTAGTTTTAGCGTCACGTAGTACTGTAAAGGCCTCCCGTGAAAACAATTCACCGCGCGAAAAGCATGCGCTTTTTTTTTTGCAGCCCCGGTCATCACCAGTCTTTTGGGATAATAGCCTTGTATGCCCCTCCAAGATGAACTAATACAAAGCTGATGTATGCTTGAGGGGGTGGGGTGAAGACACTATTATCTCAATAGACAGAACGACTCGGGTCCTGAAGTCCGCCTCTTGTTTCTGACTCATTGAAGGTTCCCCTGTGACACTCTGTCCTTGACCGTAAGCTTTTGGCCCTCGTTGTTCTTGGCGTAGTAAGGACACTTCCCACCTTTCTGAAATGACTCCGCTGGAGCTATAGTGACTGGACCAGAGCTCCTTGGGACCGAACGAGGTGACTGTGATAGCAAGGTAGGAGGCGACAGAGCATGCGTCGTCACCCATCACAATGCCGGTCTTCTTGCTGACTGTGTTCCACTTCTGCAGTTCCTGCCGGTGAGGTTCCCTGGATGAAAATGACGACCCTTCTAAACTCAAGCCTGCCGCTCTTACCGCTGACACTGTCAATTAGCAACAATATGGAGCCGTAGGTCGAAATACATGTGAATAGAGAAACAACAACAACAACGGCTTTGATACGCACGAGACAGTTGAGACGAGAGTCGCACGGGAAGAGTCAGAGCCTCACCTCCTGCCTCATTTCTGATTAGAGAGTTATGCTGTGGGGCCGTACACCCTTTCGCGCACGCAACAGTGAGGGACAGGCGTATAAAGCCCTCACTTTCCTAGCGGCAGTTTGTTTCTGCAAGGTTCTGCTTTTGCCCTTATGCAGAACGTAAGAAGAGCAGAATCTTCTCTGTATCATATTCGGTACACTGTCAAACGAAACAACCTTTCTCACAAAGCCAGAAACGGGTGACAAGCACCCCAAGTGTTTGATTTGTAGAAGATGCTTCTTCTTGTTTGACATATCTGGGCTCTCAGCGCGGAATCAAAAAACAATGCGGTGGCACTTTGGGAAGAGTCGTTCCCCGCTAGCGAACCCAGACAAACAATGTTACTGCATGACAAGACATATCCATGACTGCAGTGGGTAAGAAGCTCCTCGCTGAAGGCAAGATGAATGAAGAGAGGCGAGACGGTTAGGCTTCCTATCTGCCGTGGACGGTATTCCGGCCTCCGAGATCAATGAGGGAGAAAGCGCACGTGACTGCTGAACTAGAGTTGTTGTCCCTACAAGTGTCTCCTGGTGGAGAAGACTACGTCCTATATCGCAGGAGGTGTCAGAGATTTCCCAGCGTCAACTCAGTAAGAAGCCTTATACATCGTCTGGTGATGTGCGCGCCCAGCTCGTAAGATTCTAGTCTGATCACCCAAGCCCAGTGGCCGAAGAGCTGTCCTCACTTTTTCATGAGGACCTTCACTGGTCGTGGTATGCTTTCCGAGGTTTCCTACCGCGCCTTCGAGGAGACCAAACCGGGGGTTGCGTTGAAGAACCTTCAGTTTCTCTTTTTCCGAAGGCGCACTAGTAGACTTTAGAAAGCATAAGGAAAGAAAGTTCACAAGAATTGCTGGGGACAGCTGAAAAGGAAGGGACAAGATCTCTCGAGTGGCTGTTTGGCTCGGCCTGTTGCGTGGAGGATAACAAATGGCGCGCAGTGTGCTCTGATTGGATGAGAAATCTATAGGCATTTTGTCTGTCTATGTGGATATCGGAATGGTACCTACAGAACGTAAGTGCGGGGCCGGGGGGAAGTAAGACAGTTGACCGTAGTTGAGATTGATATGCAATATTCCTGCTTCACGGAAGACTCCGTCTATTATCTCTTGATAGGAGACGCCACCAACTTTCTCTTGAAGGCTTCGTCTTCGTGTCGGGCTCACTCGGATACCTAGATCCTTCACATGGGCAAGCTGGTACTAGTAATTGTTCTGACTCCAGCACTGCATGCGTAGTCATGGCGATGGTGCGTAAGACTTTTATCCGCTGAGAATCTCTTGCCATACTCAGATCGTAAGTGACGAGAACGAAGAAGGCTCCACACCAGAAGACGGGCCATAGCGTCTGAGGCGCGTTTGGCCTATCGTGTGTGAAGTCCGTCGACATCGTATAACCAACCCTTATTAGATTGAATAGACGAGCCTTTATGCAGCATAACCTCGCTTGATCAGGAGAGCGAGCGAGCCCCGACGCAGTGCTCCAGAGAGAGTTCCCTCTCTGCTCATTGGCCTTACGGTTGACACGAAAGCCCACTCTTGTAGCTGGTTCACAACACCATGCAGGACCGATACGTGTGGAGATTCATCGGATGTTCGTTGCCCGGCATGTCATGTGCGATTCCCTCGTGCAGCTTGTAAGACCTCCCCAGTTACTGAAAGATCTCATATAACTAATTGTGTAGCGGCGCACTATATGTATTGCTGTACGCTCATGAATGCCGGGTCCGAGAGACGCGCACACCAAGCGTGACGTGTTTTTGCTTCTCATTTCTATGGAGGTCACGCGAGAGCGCCGCCCGACTCGACTCGACCGCGGCTTTGTATAGTTATCAATCCAGCACGCGGAACTAATCTATATTACACAAAACATATATATGCCACCTGCAATGAACGCTGCTTTGCAGACGGTAAGTGTGTGACGACTTTCCCGTCATTAGCTATTCAAGGCGTAAGCTAGAGTGATTGGACACTAGCACTGGCAAAGTTCAAGTAACTTACATGGAATTGTTCAGGACGGAGAAAGAGTTCATACCGTGCGAAAGATGGAGAGATAGATAGCCTCTACATATCTGACTGTCTGACTGATAGCAGGGTTAAATGGCGCCTATGAACCAAGCTCCACATGAAGAAGGGGACGCGCTTTATAGGATAGGATATACATGTTGGACTGCCTCGTGAGCTCTGAAGGCCTCGCAACCGCGGAGCAACAAGGTCGTCGTGCTCGTGGACGCTTCAGCTTGATGCTCTCACCACTGCCTGAGACGGATAAGCTTGCCCCGGGGAACATTGAAGCTAGGACACGACTAGCAAGAACGTGAAGTAGAGAATTCTCTCGCGATCCCGACAGGGTAATCGCCTTTCAGGGTGTATGTAGTTCATGCTCTATAGTCAGGAAGACAGAACCTCTTGGTTGCATTCTTGTTAGCTCGTAAGCCCAACCACCACTGCAGATGTCAAGCGGCACTGCCCTGCGCAACAGGGTGGATAGTTCACCCTGAGATGCGGGGCTCGGGAACCCGAAGCGCGGCTGTCTTCATGCACGGTGAATTCAAAATACTAGGTAAATATCGGCGTAGCTTTCTCGCGGCATTCCCTCTGCCGCTCGGCGGTCAGAAGCGGCTCAGGGAGAATACGCATCTTCCCCAAGGCCGAGTTTTCTCGCATTGACCCTGGCTCGATCTATCCAGCATGTGAGCTCAAGCTTGTCATTCAGTTTCTGTTTCTTTTTCTGTCATACGTTGGATAGGGACAGAGCAAGAGTAACGCCTGCATGTCTGCATGCATGACCAAGCAGAACTGAATCAAGCAGTCACAATGTTTCATCGTCAGCACAATTGAGGCCTCCTACGGGGCACTGGATATGGAAGTCCAGGTGTACGGAGTGGTCTACGGTGCTTGAGGTCTTGCAACGCAGAAGTTGCAGTTTCGATAAACTAGCGTTCTTTCTCTCTGAGCGTGTTTGTTCGTTGACCAGGTCGTAAGTCGCGCGACCTCTCAGTGAAGTAGACGTAGGACGTGTCGCGTGCCGTTCGTCTGGGAAAGCTATGTGTGGCTGATGCCCTGTCAGAGTGAAAGCACAAGAGCAGGAGATTCCTGGGTGTTTCTAAGCGCGCATGCAGGGTTTACCAAGCCTCATTATAACGAAGGAAAGTCCAGTCTTCATCGATTACTAACCAACAGCTCGTAAGGAAGAAGACAGTGGTTGTAGCGATGCTGAGCGAATCATGCGCTGTCCTTTGACAAGCCTTGCACAGCACAACCCATTTTAAACTTCCCCTCTTGCAACGGAGCTCTCCTGTCTTCCTGTTGTGTGTGTCTCGCAGATCGTGAGTGTCGAAAAGAACCTGCCGCAGTCTTATTAGCTGCTTGCAATTGTCTAGGTTGTCACGAGCATCCGACTGACTTTAGCAACTCTCTCGAGATGACTACTACATGCCAAAAAAGCAGAGACGGAAGCTCAGCTACTACAAACCCGCCTGGTAGCGTGGGCTCGGTGTGAATGAGGTCAGCTCTGTTTTTAGCTGTGTACATGGTGCCCTCCTGAGATGTTTGCTCTGAAGATTGCTCAGACGGCTTCACGACTACAGGTGTGTAAATCTATATATATACATATATACACCATACTCGTGATACTCCTAGCCGCCTACTGCGGTGCAATGGCAACTTAGTGAACTCCGCAGCACGAACTGCTGCGTGCCGCAACTTCCTTGATCTCAGGCTGTACGTGCGCAATAGGACCAACCGCAGAGTCCTTTTGCTGTTTTCCACACTGCTTCATGCAGTCTTCTATACTTTCTCCTTTATGGCTGGTTTACGGGTGGTTAGTCGCTGTAGTAGGCTCGCCACGTCAGTCTTTCTGTTTTTATAGCGAACAGTTTGCGCTGTAGACATTCTGATGCGCTGTATACCGAGAAGCTACGAGGCAACAAGAAAAAGGAGTTCGGCGACTTAGGAAGCCACTTACAAACGGCGCTTGTCTTAATTGCATTTCGGGGGATTCAGGCCCAAGAGAGGGTAAGCACTAGCTCTGTGCAGTATGTAAAGAAGATTTGGCATAGGAATGCATGCGCCCGCTTCCTCAAGGCTTCAGAAACGCCTCGTGCCGACTGTTGCTTATCTACTTCAGCCATGTGTCTGAGATACCCAACACAAGAAAAATTACGGGTTCTGACAACGAAAACACTGTCTGACTGGCTGACCATTCCGCGCGTCGTTCCCCCTAAGGCGGTAAGTCACTATACCTAAGAAGTCGTTAGGTACCTTTTATGAGGGTTTGGAGCAGAGAAACAGAGACTGCATGCGTGAGACGCATAGGAACCTGGACAGAGCTGAGGGAAGTAGATTGGACTGATGTCAGAGCTGAAGACGAAATGAACCAACGAGAGACAATGTCAGAATATGCTGCCTGTCAGCTTCACGGAGTCTACGTACACCTGAACTTCTCCTTGGAGATGGTCGTGCCACTACTACCCTGGGCCGTTTTTGGCTGACTGCACTTTTTTTTTCAGTGAAAGACAGCACTTTCGGTGGCAGCAACACGCTGAAGAATATGGCATGCATGTATAGTCTCTCATGTTGTTGACACAACAGGATTTTCTTTTCTTCGCTGACCTCTCCGTTCTTTTTCTTTTTCTCCTGATAGAAGTGAAAAGATACCCTTTACAAAACTGCGTTGTATTCCATGCAGGAGCTACAAGTGAGTCAGCGGCACCACCCCATGATGCACTGACACGGGCCGGTTGCGTCCGTACCCAGTCAGTGGTATTGACCCACGCAATGCGACTGGAACACCTTTTGATCAGAACGGGAGATAGACCTTGAAGCAGGCGGTAACTCTTTACGTTTCACTATGGAATAACTAACTACTCCAGGTGTAGGGCGGAAGGATCATCGCATGTAGAGTCGCGCATAGAGCATGTTGCGTACTGACGCGCTGACGATTCCTAGGGGCTTGCAGTAGCTCTCCTATCACAAGATAGCAACGCCAGTCGCACCAATTGCACAGTTGCTTTGGCAGTTTATCCATTGACTCAGTGAAGCACTCGTCCCCTCACGGGAATCTGCGGCCATCTGTTTTCTTTCCTTTTCAGAGCAAGAAAGACCAAGTAAGTGTCCTTGTGCCCCTCGACGATAGAGCAGGGAGCGTACGCCTTTGCCCGGTCGGCAGAAAGCAATACAAGCCCGAGAGAAGAGAAAGAAGTCATTTCATGCACTTCGTTTGTGGGAACGCAGAAGCAAAAGTCCCTCGGAAGGAGACTTCGTCTCGGTGGAAAATGGTCGAAAAGACTGATAGGGGAGGGGAGGGGAAAGAGACGGACGGTCATGTAGACCAGAAACCTCAATTTCAATTGCATACCACGCTCATACAGATAACGCGGATTCATCATGAATTCGACTTCTCAGCTATTGTTTCGGTGCGTGCCTGCGAGGGGGGGAGTTGATAACCGCAATCATCGTAAGGAGAAGGAACGGTGGCGGTGTGAGCCGTGGCCCATCATAGTGAAGCAATAGCAGCTCCTCCCTTCAAAGAGGCTTGGGGAAAGGAAAGCTGTGATTTGGCGATTCCTAAGAAAAAGCAGCAGAAGTGTTGACTTCTTCTTTTGCATGTTGTGTTGTGTTGCCCCCCTACCTGCAGACCAAGAAGCTGTGATGACCTGCTCCTTACCCAAGTATCACCACGACGCCAGTTTGGTCTGCTCCCTGCGTCCCCCCTAGAGCAAGGCAGCCGAGCCTCAAGACCTCCCCAGTAGTGGTAGTAGTGCCCCAAGTAGTACAGGTAGTGGTGGCTACTGCTAGCCGGGCTTGCAGCATAGACGCTTCACATTACTGCGGAGAACCCCTCAAGAGCTGCGCCTGTACCTACTACTACGCTTGTCGGCATTAGCTGACTGATGATCAACTGAGTGCAAGACTGACTGGGGTTGGCGAGCGTCATGTATACTACTACTACTGTATGAGGTTACTTCTGCATGATCGTTAGATCATCGATCATGGCGGAGTTCTTCCCACGATTGATCTCATGATGCAGGAAGCGCTGGGGCTCGTCGTTTTGCGAGTGTGGTGTCGTTTTTCACGGCTTGCATAGAAAAAAAGACTGGTGTTCTTAGAGTGTCAACAGACATCTCGTTATTTGACGTCAGGATGATCTATATTTCCCCTCCTCCCAGCCCATCATTTCATCTCTTCACCCCTGCCATTTTTCATTACGTGCAAAAAACTCGCTGCTTTCTGCTACAGACAGGATGCTGTTCCACTCGGTGGTCTGCTAGCTGCCTTCTTCCTTGCTTCACGGGGTGCTGCTCATTCAAGATAATGAAGACCGAGCACACCTCCCCCCCCTCTCTGACTTCCTCGGTCTTTTTCTCCCTCCGAAAAAGACGGAAAAAGCGGAGATCCACGTCATATACAGAAAACAGACCTGGCTTTTTCTGAGACAACTGCCAGGGCCCCCTCAACCACCAAACCAGATAGATGGTCGTAGTAACCCTTACAAGAAGCGAATTCAATAGGAAGGTAGCATCGCAGATCTACAGAACAATGTTGCCTTCGTTGGTTGATATCATTCCTGTTAAGACTAGCTCAGATCCCTTCATTGAAGCGGGGGGGGACTCATAGCACCTATAGCTCCGAAGGCGATAGCGACCATTCAAAGTCATCTCACCTCACCACCGACAAGTGTATGCCAAGCTTGTTCGCACACGTACAAACTGTCCGACTTAGGCGCTGGTGTATCACTAGAGTAGCAGTGCTTAGACTATTCTTGTAATGTGTTTGAATAATAGACTCGGTCAACTAGTACTCACAAAGTGCACGTTAACAGAGGTCTTTGTACCTAGCAACAACGCAGGCAGAACACAGCCAAAACGGGGAGTTCCGGAAAGCAATGACCTGAAAGACTCATTCGTCCCTGTAATAAAGTGAGTCAGTCGTAGAGAAGATCGCCTTTTCGCAGTGGAAATCTTCAGAAGACCGAACGACCCTCGTCGACCTAACAAACACCCTGCATCCAGCGACACAGGGGGGAAGGATACAGGGGGGTGTCTGTCACGACTTCTTTACAGATCCGTTACAAGAAGACACCGGCGCACGTGCTCCCGTGTCCGCTACGCTACGATTGGCTGCATATTGTTGGATATAACGACTCCTAGGCATCGACGCTGACGAACCGCGACAAAGAAGCCATCTTTTCCACACAGAGACTTCATGCAACTATCTGTGTAAATCATGTGAAGTCTCTGCCAGTGACGCGCGTCGCCTTTGATGAGGAGTCAGCGGCCGCGCCCTAAGTGCGCGACAGGTATTCCGTAGGACAGGCAGGCCAAGAGAGAAGAGAACATCTTAGGTTCGAATCTTCTTTCCTTGTCTTGCGGGGGTGCTCTCACTTATGTCTCAAACAACTCAGTCTTGCAGCAGTAAGAAAACTGGAACAAACGGCTTCAGAGGCAAGACGAACTAGATGAATGAAGAATCCCCAAGTTAGATGCTGAAGGTTTCTCAAATCGACAGCCCTCTGAGCCTCCCTGGTTTACCGTGCCCAATGTTGTTGCTCGCTCAATTCACTTCCTTTGGTTTCTCTAGGTAGGAGCTGACAAGCTCTACCACAACACCCCCCCAAGCAGAACCACCCCCGTAGAGATACACGTGCTGACAGACGTCTCCTTCTGAAGACTTCCGAGTCTATGAAAAACAGGGATGATGAATGAAGTCACCAAGCGAGAAGCTTCGTCCAAATAGATCTGCTACACAGAGACGGACGATGAGTATGAGTGCTGACAAGCATATCTGCAGAAGAGAAGAAGTGATTGAAGCAAAAACGATCTTTGCAGGAGACATAGCCATCAAGTACGGAAAAACACCTCTTGTCTGTCTTCACACCAGAGAAAAAAAAAACGCGCGAAAGCTGAAGACACCCAATGAAGATACCTTGCGGCCCTGCCCAAGTAGTAGGCTCAGGTTTCTATCTACGTGAAGATGTCAGATACAGCTTCTACCTATCTATCTTTGATCTCTCTGTCTATTTATCTTGGGCCTATCTTTAATCTCGCTATCTTTACGCTATCTTGCACGAGAAGAGACAATGCACTTCCTCGTGCACGTTCGAGCGCCAGTTTCGATGTTAGCTAGCTAGGTGCTTACATCAGGGGTGCCCTACGAGACATAGGAGACATTTGACCCTTCGCATCCAGCCCACCCACCCTCCTTCCCCTCCCCGCTATCTCAGAAGACACTTGACGAGCGTTGTTTGGAGGTCTTTCTTGTCTTATCGCTGGTTTGTTTTCCCCCTCGAGTTGCTACTTGGCACCTTGTCTCCTCCTGTTGACGAGCAGTCAACTTCCCCCGTCAACTCCCCAGCTTCGCCTATGCTCTTATCTTTACACTTGATGTAATCTCATGACATGTCAGCCACGGTCTCCAAGGTGAGTCGAGAGCAATTGTTTCTTTTAACTCTTGGATGCCTGATGAGAACGGTCTATCTACTCTCCTTGGGTGTTCTGCTGCTTCTCTACAGAAGCAGATAGATGGGCACCCTATAAAAGACCAAGGAGAAACGACAACAGACTCTCATGAAGACTTTCTTACCAGAAGAAGGAGTGAAGTGAACGAGATTGACGGACGATTCTCCTGAGGCTCCGCTCACCAAGCGCTGTAGGGGAACAGCCGCATTGACGATTCGAAAGGAAAACGAGCCTCTTGGTTGAAGGTTAAGCTTTCTGCTACATTCTTGTACATACAACAATGAACTTTCTTCTTCTTATGTTGGAAAAAAGGTGGAAATAACACCTGTTTTGTTCTCCACAGAAAGATTTTCCATTGCCTTGCCGCACTTAGGCTGCCTGCGCACACCCTCATACTTATGCATTTTGGATAGACATATGTACGTATGAATGTATAAAAATGTATGTGTAAGTATGTATGTATCTACGAGTATGTATATGCTCATGCAAATGCATGACTTCATCGTACATCCTTAAGTCTCCTTGAATGCTACGTAGCGTTGGAGGTCTTCCCGACCTCCAACGCTACGTAACCGCCTAAAACAACCTCTTGGCTGCCTCATTGTTCCACAGTGTACATACACCTCACGTCACACGACCTCATTCCACACGAAGAGACAGAAGAACTCTCGGCCAACTCAGCACCTCTCCCCCCCCCAGGGAAGGTTCTTCAAAGCTTAGAGTGGATTGACTCCGCTCTTAGGCGACCCGGTGTAGAAGAAGAACGCAGCAAACAAAGCAGAAGACATAGTGATCAGTGCTTAGCCCGCACTCCTTCATCTTGCTAGTCAGTTGAAAGAAGTTTCTCTTCACTCGCTCACTAACAAGTCTTACAACAAGAGAGAGAAAAAAGCCACTTGTGTACAGCATATTCGCCACTCTATAATGGCTGAGACCTGGCTAGCATTTCATTCACCTGCGCGCATGCAATTAGAACAAAAGGAGGAGGTTACCAGAATAGATAGTTTGCCCGACTCCTATTATTCTCTTCTACTCAGACGGCTTCTCATCACTCTTATAGATGAAGACTTGACCAGACTTCCTAGACGGAGCACTAGCGATGTGATTGGGGTGATCGTACAGACACTCGACCCTCCCCCTTCATACTCTACTGCAGAAATGTGAAGCTCTCCGCTTGGCGCTGCGCTCTGTACATACACCGCGCATTCACCATTCACCTGTCCATTCAGACTTTGTATAGCAGATGGAAAGGAACGAAGAAATCGTATATCAGAAAGAAAGACACAAGCAGATACGAAGAGAAAAAACTTCCTACTTTTTCTCCCTCACCCACGCTGCTACTGCTTTTGAAAAAGAAGGAGAAAGAGGAAGTAGAGTTCGCTAGTTAGCCGCCTACCTATCAACACGTCGAATACTACATGAGCTTAATGTAGATGGATGAATGCATAGCTAGAGATACCCCATGTTCCCCCTCTCTTCTCGAAAAGAGGTCCTTACATCCTTCATTAGTAAGACTCTTTTCGCACAGCCAAGCGAGAGGTGAGTGTGTAGCTTTTCTTGCAGGCGAAGGGTGTGAAGAAGAACAAGGGTATTCGGTCTTATCATAGATACTACGACATCATATATACCGTCTACAGCTATCCCCTGCATGTATAATTATGAAGAAGATTGTTCTTTGTCTTTTTGAGACGTCATCATACAACAGACCGGTATCGTTTACAGGAACCTCAGCTAAACGTGGGATTAGGAGTCGCCTTTCTATCACATCACACATTGCACAGCTATCTCCCGCGACTTTGAGACGGGTGCAGATAGAGAGAGAAGTGAGTGAGGGATAGGGGGGGACAACCCTAGGAAGTTACAAGCGACAACACTTTGGAAAAGAATGTCTTGCCTCTTATTTCTGATATCAGCTCATTATCGTTGTACCATCCTCATATCTTTGTTTCTCTCACCGAATCTACTACTATCTTCTCCCCTTCACTTCTCCATTGTTCTACTCGACTTTTCTTCTTCTTCTTGTCAGCTTGTTTATACAAGAACTCTTCTCTCTTCCACAGCGAAAACCGTTGATCGCGCTCTTTCCTAGCGATCTCGATAGACGTTATATGATAGACATCACATGCATGTCTTAGAAGAGGACGAGGGCCAAGAAGATAGGAGGAGGAGAAGAAAGGCGAAGACGAAAAACGACAGAGAGACAGAGAGAGAAAAACTTAGAGAAAAGAGTAGATAAAGATCTAGAAGGAAAGGATAAGTGACTAGGTATGTGTGTAGGTACCAAGAGTGCCCCATACAACAAACCACAAATACATACAGGTGGCGAGATCTTGTCTCCCCTCACACTCCTATCTTTGTATTACTAGGAGTTCGGAGGAGATTTATGAAGACCACAAGTTTTAACAGTAAGAAACAGACTATATAGAAGATGTGGTAGAGATGAAGGCCTACAAACGACTTTTAGGCATATCGGTGTAGATACAGCAAGAAGAGTGCTCCATCGTCATTTCCTCCTAGCGGACAGGCAGACAGACCGATAGACGTACTGTCTATATCGGAACGTCTATCGAGAAGATGAGACCTTTCATCCTTTTTCTTGAGCCCCCCCCGCGAGAGAAGAGAAGTCTAGCCGAGGAGAAGGAGGTCGCCAGATGTTGTCTATCACGACGAAGACATGATCCTTTGGAGAGGCGCAAAGTAGCCTTCTCCAACTTGGAGAGAAACGAGCTGTCTGAGCTCTGCGTAAAGGCCCGATGGTGAGGAGGGATTCGACATCTTCGACTCCTCTGCAGCACCGAGATGCACACACAACGGCACACGTATATATGTACATATATATATATATATATATATATATGTAACGCGTTCTCTTCATGAAAGGTAGTTTCTCTGCTAGAAACATTAATTGGAGGTATGGACTTTATCTATCTCACGGCTTTACTGAAGGCTTCGGAATGAGTGGGGCACCGGAAAGGACTGGCATGCATGCACGCCTACATAGATGCATGCATGCATGCAGTTTTTTAAGAAAAACAAGAGAACGCTGAAAAGATGGTTTAAAACTCTTACATCACTACCTGGGGGTAGGAGATACGTCGATTCTCCACTTTATTATCTGCATGAAGTTCTAACCTCCCTCCTAGATACGCCGATAGACTCCCTCTCTCTACAGGCACTAAGACGACTGCTACCAGTTTTCCTAATTCTCGACAAGCATCTCCATTGTTGACGGCTGGGAATTCGCACAGTTCAGCTACGTTACACTCACTCTATCAGCAGACAGCTTCTCGTGTGTTTATACACCGTCAGTACACAGTCCGCGGAAAGGCATGTATCGTCATAACCTCCATTCTTTTAGGAACCTGTGTTGGTTAGACTTTTTCACTAGGAAGAGATTTCTATCATTTAGGCTGTATTTGCAAAGAAACGTCACCCCTTCAGTCTCCTGTTGACTTGGTCGGAGTATGCCATTTAATAGCATAGCAGATACATGATAGAAAGAAGGAGACACGTACACAGCTCTTGGAATAGATACAGTACCCTCTCAAGAAAGGTATTCTTGGTCTAATGAAAGAAGGATAGACAGGGAGAAAAGAAACAAGAAGATCTATAAGTGTATCCCTACGTACTTCCGTAGATCCCATATAGTAACACTACCATCAATAGAAGCGGAGGCCGGGACCATATCACTCTCCGGGTGGACAGACAGCTCAGATATACGCTTGCCTGCGAGTCTTTCCCCTTGGTTTCGCACCCTTCCTCTGTGATTCTGCAGAAAAGCTCTTGGACTTCTAGAACCTTCCCTGGCACATCTTTCAGGAGATATCAAATCCTCATCACATTTTCGAGTAAGAGTAGACACCCTCCCGGGACACCGCAGATCCAACAAAGGAACACCCCTGGACGTCTCCCATGAAGAAGAGTAGAGGAGACGGATGGAAGGAGGAACTGCAGAGAGTCGAGGTAACACCTCCTCCTAAGTCGGATTCACCAGAAGAACAGAGGAAGAGAAGAGAGAGGAGACATAGACATCTTTACAGGAGATGGGAGAAGAAGAAGAAGATGATGAAGACCCCAAGAAGCGGGTCCATTGAATGAAGATGTGGTTTCTTTTGCGATGGCCTGATTCGCTGCTCTTCGAAAGGTAGGCGATTAGGTAGATTTAAGTGCACTGCAATACTTCCATGTGGGTGCAGAGTTCAAGCGAGGTGTGTGGAGACGTTACATGCAAAAAGTCGAGGAGGAATCGGTGAGGCACATAGTGATACATGGAGAGCTATATGTCTATCTACACGAGTATTCATCATGGAAGGAAGACCGTTCATGAAGGGACTGGCCTACATGGATATCTATTATATATATGCAAGGATATGTATACGCACATATATGAAAGGCTACAAATACATATATATATATATATATATATATATATATGTGACTATCCATGCAGCAACTAGCTACGTATATAAAAATATGTATGCACAACGACATGTATGTGTACAAATATATGAGGACACAAATACATATATATATATATAGGATGTGAACGAAAGGCACGACATATCTTGCGGGTTATATCATGCATGCCTGCATGGGCCATAACTGCGTACGTCTATATACATATAAACATGATATGTACTATCGATACAGGTCGGTTTTCACAGCATAACGTCTGTATGTGTGAGTTTGGCCTTTACCAGCACACAGAGCGGTAAGAGGAGGAAAGCCTCCAGTAGAATAGAGAGGTTCTCCTCTTTGGGCCTGAAGAAAAGAGACTTTGCACCACCCATCCTTTCCGTCAGAAGCTATGAGACAAGCATCAGATCTTTTCTCCTGTCTCGTCTCCGACATCTCCTGCGTCTCTGAGCTCGTCAGCAACCTACGCCAAGACATCATACCATCCATTTCTCTCTCTTCCATCTCAGGAGAAGATGAACGTGAAGAACAAGAAGAAAAAGAATCTTCTTCTTCTCTTCCTTCTGCTAGTCCTTCTCGCGCAGGTAGAAAGAAAAAAGGGGGGGAGGAATTCGAAGAAGATGGTCGTAAAGAGTAAGAGATAGAAAATGGTGAGACGTCTTGATCCGGATGGGAGAATCTGTTTCCTCTTCTTTTTCTTTCGTCCAGAGAACAACAGAGTAATGATGCTCCATTACCTCTCTCCTTATTTCTACCTACAGTAGCCATAGACAGGAGATTTCTATTCTCTCCTAAAGAGCACAGGACCGACACTTCTCCTTCATGAGCTGAGAGGGTCGTCTCTAACGTTGGTCTCAGTCGCGGAGAGAAACTGTCAAGAGGAGAAGAAGAAGAAAGATGAGATCTTCTTCTTCTCCTATCAATAGAGAAGTTATTATACGAGACATTGAAAGGATGTGAGGCATTCTGCAAGGTTGACCTGTGTCTTCTACGAAATTCTGGCGTCATTCCTATCCTGCCATGTCGATGATCGGTTAGGAGGCTATCATATCTTATGAATCGACTGTCGCTATATAAAGAAAAGTCTCGACAAAAAGAAGAAGAAGAACAACTGTCTTCTTGGTGTTGTGCTATTCCTTCCTCTCTTCTTTCATTTCCTTGGCTCGATCCATCACCCCGGTCTTCTCTCTGAAAGAAGTCCAAGGGACTTCGGCGATCTTCTCTCAACTGAAGAAGCTCATTGTTACTTTCTTCTTCTTCTTCGTTCCACCAGATCTCTTCTTCTCTTTTCTCGAAACTCACTAGAGAAATGTTACCTCCTCTTGAGCCAGCTAGAAGCATCAACGAGGACGGGGCGGAGACAGAAAAAGAGGGGACAATCGATTCTATACAAGGTTTCCCTGGTATGATCTGTATAGATGTGATATCGAAGTGACGGCTCGAAGAAGAGAATCCTTCACGTACGAGAGAAGAGAGAGAAACAGAGAGAGCTGGGGAGAAGGAAGAGTAATAGTTAAGAAGATGAAGATTAAGAAGACGTTGATGCCTACGTCGCCAAAGAGAGCTTGGAAGCGTTCTGAGAACAAGAGGTCCAGAGCCAACAAGAGACAGAGGAACAGATGGAGGAAGTAACCGAACTGCATGTATACATACCATACATACGTATATACATGTATACGTCGCATATCATGATCTGTCATACATATATATGTATACATGGTGATCTATCGTACATGGTATGTATATACGCAAAAGGCTGCCTGGATCGACAGCAGCTTGAACGTGCTAGTCATCTACATGTAAGAAGAACGATCTCCCCGAGAAGCGTATACGTGGATAGACATATATATATGGGAACATAAATAGATGCTGATAGATGTAGATAGATATACGTAGAGACAAACAAATACAGACGTAGAGAGATAGATATCAAAAGCAGTGTACTCGAATGCAAACATACAGACGACATGATGATGTATAAGAATAGACGAAGTGATCTAGGAGCCTTACCGACTCCTAGGGAGAAAGCGACGTCCTCCCCTTGTAAGACACGTAGCGAAAAGTCTATCTGACGGACTAGCGAAAGAAGATGAAGAGGAGGAAGAAAAGTCTTCTTCTTCGGTCAGATCGCAGGAGGAACCTTCTTTCTTCTTTCTATTCTCCTCTTTCTCCTCTAGCACTGTTCTCCCTCTTCTCTTCTTATTCTCTCTCTCACTACAATCTTCATTCTTCCGTATTCTTCTAGTTGAAGTCTCAATGCAAGAATCTTCTCTCTCTCTCTCCTCTTCTTTGTTTCTACCTCTCTCACTTTGGCATTTCGTCCTAAGATAAGAAGAACTGCCGACCCGAGAACCGTCTCCTCGCATGATTCTTCTTCTCTTCTCTCCACCGTGAAGGTGTTCGAAGGAAGCACCTCGACGTCTGAGAATTCCCTTTTCTTCTTCTTCTTGTCTTTCCTGTTGTTCTTCTTTCATATCTCTAGAGTCAGTCATAGTCGATGAAGAAGAAGAACCTAAGAGCGGTAAGGCGGTATGAAGCGAAGGAGAGCTACTACTGAAGCTGCTCCACGCAGAGGGTTCCGCTAGGGAGGGTTTGACACTCTCTTCTTCACTCTCCTCTTCATCTCTAAGGACAGACAAAGAAGAGGAATAAGAAGACGACGCCAAAAAAGGAGAACACCGGTCTCTCTTCTTCCTCTTCTTCTTCTTCTCCTCCTCCCTAATCACTCCAGGATGGGGCAGAGTCTTCTTCTTCTTCCTGGAGTGCTTGATCTTCTCTTTCTCTCTTTTGACAACAGGTGGGCGCCTATTTAAGAGTGGGGGAGATGCGCTTAAAGCAGAGACGACGTCGAGATCTCTATCATTCTTACACAATGAAGTAGAAGAAGAAAGTAGGTCTTTTTCGTCTTCGTTCCTCCTCCTCTTCTTCTTCTTCTGATCGTATCTTTGAGCAGTATCATGTTCTCTCTTCATCGCAGCCTTCTCTTCTTTCTTCCTTCTCTTTCTCTGAGAGAAAGGCGGAGAAAGTCTCGCGATTCTTCTTCTCCGTCGATCTTCTTTCTTCTTGTCCTTTAGTAGAGTTGTTTCTACAGCTCCAGGAGGCTGATGTAGACATGTCTCTCCTCGTGTCGGGCTGTAACGTCGAGAGTGAGCCCGCAAACTTGTAGACACCTGACACGGACTATCTGCCAAAGATTCTTCTTCTTCCTCTTCTTTTCTCTCTTCGTCTCTTCGACTTGTCGAGAGTGGAGATCTTCTTTTCTCTATCCTCGTCTTAGACCTTTCAGGAGTCCTTCCCTCTTTCTTTTCCTTCGTCTCTTCTATCCTCCTTGTTCTTCTTCTCTCTCCTTTCAGTGGCTGTAGTGCACCCTGCGAACCACCGGCGTCATTCAACGCAGATGAAGAAGTTCCAGAAGAAGAAGAAGCACGAGAAGAAGAGGAAAGAGAGGATGAGGAGGACCAAAAAGAAGGAGACGAGACGCCATGAAGTTTATCTGCATGACTCAGAGCTTTGAGACAAGTCCTTTGATGGTTATGATCTGTTTCTTCTTCTTTTTCCGTTCTTTGAGTTATCTCTCCTTTTCTTCTTCTTTCTCCTGTCCTTTTCTTCTCTCCATCGTCATTCATGCCTTTCTGTAGTGTCTCTTCTGTGGTCTCAATTTCTTCTTCTTTCACAAATCCCCTATCATGCTTCGTATTATCGTAACCGAAGCTCCTCCCGCTCCGACGGCTACACCTCTTTCGAACATCTCCATTCTTCTTCTTCTCCCTCTTCTCTTGATCTTCCTCATGGATTTCTTCTTCTTCTTCTCCCTCTTCACTTTCTCTTCTTCTTCGATTCTCTCTACAGCTACCTCTTGTTCCTCTACTTCTTCCTTTCTCTCTTCTTTCCACACGCGGTGGATATTCTTGCTGTCCTACATCGTTCTGCTTCAACACACTCATTCTTCTTCTTCTTTGGTCTACACCTATTCTTGACGTCCTTCTTGTGTTAAGACAACCTTCAGAAAGAGAAGAAGACAGACCTTGTCTCTCGTCTTTTCTGTTCTCTTCTATCTCCTCTTTAGCTGTGGCCTTACACGAAGAAATCTCTCTGTTATCGTGTTGTCTTTCTTTTCTTCTTGCTATAGCAGAAACTGCATGTGAATCTTCTTCTTCTGGCCTTTCTCTCATCTCCTCTTCTTTCTTCTTTATCTTCTGCTTGGTCAGACTCGATGAAGGATCTCTTTGATCTGATAGTCTTTCCTCCTCCTCTCTTGCAGCAGTATGAGCACCGTCCCTGTCTTTTCCATCTCGTTCTTGTAAAGAAGAAGAAAAACAAAAGAAAGAAGAAGAAGAGAAAGAAGAGAAAGAAGAGAAAGAAGAGACAAGGTCAGATCTAGCGACTAAGTGCTTTTGGTGAAAGCTCTTAGAACGACGAAGAAGAAGCCCAGAAGGAGGAACTGTAGCAGAACACAGACCGCCGGAACGATAGCGACAGCGGCATAAGGATGAGTCTTTACGGGTACATCTAGAGGAGCTAGAAGAGAGAGAAGAAGAAGAAGAAGAAGAAGGGAGAGAAGAAGAGAGAGAAGAAGAAGAAGAGAGAGAAGAAGGGGATGAGTCACAGAAGCTCCGGTGGTGTATAGGACATACTCGATTAGTATTACTATCAGGACTGCCTGTACGAAGTCTAGGGCGACGGAGACTTGATGGAAGTTGACGGAGAGATGGAGAGGATTCTTTTTCTTCTTTCTCTCCTCCAACTCCTCCACCTTTTGAATCGAGAGGTGCAGTCTCTCTTGACCAAGGAGAGTGTGATTCAGATCTCGAAGAAGGAAAAGAGGACGAGGAGGGAGAAAAAGAGAGAGATGAGACAGAAGTCGATGCTCTTGGAGATAATGAAGACGACATGGCTGGGCTTGAAAGGAGAGTCGAATGATCAGAAAGAAGTAAAGACATAGGAGAAGGGCTGCGAGGAGGGGACAATGGCGAATTCTCTAAGACACCAGCTGAGGGAAAGAAAAGAAGAAAGCCTTCTTCGAGATAGCTTCCTAGAAGAGACAATGAGAAAGGAAGATCATCTACCTTCAAAGAACAGCACAGGATGACAGGGACCAACTTGCTTCTTCTCCTTCAAATGAAAGTCTTTCCTCCCCTCTTCTTCGTCTCTCTTTTCGTTCGCTCTTTCTTTGGAACAAGAATCCTCTTATCTGCTATCTTCTTTTTTCTTTACTTGTGGTCAACTCGTCTTAGAGACCGTAGAGATGATGGCGATCGCTCGCTGTACATACACACCAGCATTCTCTCTTCTCACGCTTCATGAAGGAATTGTGGAAGAGAATGAGCTGCCTAGACATTATCAAGTCAAAAACAACATTGCTAGGCATATTCAGAAACAACTGATAAGGTCAGTCATAAGATGAATGAGGGAGACGTGTCGATTTCCAGCAGATGTCTTCGAGCCCGAGACTTTGGAGAATCTCGCCACGACACACTCTTTATTGCTGCTTAGAGACGATGAGAAAAGGCATCCCAATGGTACACAGGTGAGGTAAACTCAATCGATTCAGCTAGCCGGAGGGAAAAGGATGGAAAAGATAACTTTTTTATCTTCTTCGCTTGGTTAGACAGATTTCTCCTTCGTGAGTCGTCCTCGTGTTGATCGCATGCAACAAGCGAGGGAGGTAGCAGCTGCGCTGGGAGACAGGAGAGCGGGGAGCCGGCGGGGGGGGGGAGAGTAGAAAGCGGTGTGTGTGTGTGGAGAAAGTTGAACGCGAGAGAGAGGAAGAATAAAAATAGAGCTTTATGAGGAAGCAGAAGAATTTAAGATCGACTCTAGATGCGGTTCTTCTTTGAGTGTATAGAGCACTGTTCGATCCATCTTCGTGTACCTATCAATCATGGCCGCGTTCCTTCGGAGACGGAGAGCAAGGGGGGTAGACACCAAAGTAGACACAACGGTTACCGTTAGTTAGCTAGGTCTGCGAGTGGGCGCGCGATGAGGTGATCCATATCTCTGCATTGAGAGACTTCCTTCTATTGTTTCCTTCCCTTCCTTTTTATTCCTCAGGGACAAGAATAGCGATATCTCCATGGTTGGTCATCTGCAGCTGATGTACGCAGCCGTCGGGGATACTTGCCTAGCCAGGGGAGACGGGCAGCGACTTCAGCGAAGGAGAATCCAGTACGAGGAGAAAAAGAAGACGCTGTTAGGTTTTCTGAAGCGGAGTTGAGATAGTTGGGAGAAAGCAGTTTTCTATTAAGGTGGTAAGCTCAGCCAGCATTTCGCTGGTGTAAGTGACTCGTTTCTCTTCTCTCCGTTGTCCACACTTTTCTTCTTTTCTCCGGCTCTTGCTCGTCGTTTTCTATTTGCTTTCTCTGATCCTTTACAGAAAAATGGAAGAGAGAAGATGGCTTGACACGAAAAGGCATGTCTTCCTCTTCTCTTGGCGTTGCACGTCAGGTTTTTATCTCCTCAAGTTTAGCGGACGTTTTCCGCTTGTCTTGGGTTGCGTGAAAGTCCCAGGAAGACTAAGACGATGAGATTGATAGCAGTGTCCCTGGAGATGTCTTGAAAAGGTGTCGGTACCCAATCAAGTATCGGAGGTGTGTGTTTCGTTTTTTCTTCTCTCCTCTCTCCGGTTTTGACTGCGATGCGCTTGGAGAGGAAGAAGCCCTCAAAAGAATTTTCTCCTCTCGGTCCACGGGAAGAGAAAGACACACGAGACGTCCACACGGAGGAGCGGAGGGCGGGAGAGGGACGAGGGAGGACAGGATGGCGCATCCGTATTTTCCGCTCTACTCTTCTGCTGTTCAGCTAGCTATGCATTTATGTACGTACAGGTGCTTTTTCTCTCTCTCTATATATATGTGTACGAAACACGCGTATGGCGTAGACATACGGAAGAGCTGTGTAAGAGGCTTCTTACGTAGAAGTGTATGAAGAGGATCCATCTGCATTTACGTAAAGCACTCAGAGAAAAGACCTCATTCGCAGATATCACATAACAGACCGATCCTATCGACTATCTCGTTATGCGTGTTAGTCGTACACCGTAGACTCGATTTTAGCTATGGAGAGTGAACGGGAGACGGTAATTCCTACGATTAAAAGCCTATCTGTCTCTCTGTCTGTTCCCGCATCCCATTGAAGAAAAAAGTGAGAGAAGTATGGAAAGATGACTCCTCTTCTCTGCTTTCAGCAGAATGAATTTTTAACGTGACTGGCCTGTCTCCCTTCTACATGAGACATGGAAGAGCTGGAGAAGGTCCGAAAGGAGGGGAGGTGAAAAAGATGCTGAGACGAGACTGAGCTTAGTACATTCATCATTGCAAATGTGATTTCTATGCGAAAAGAAGAAAAGAAACACCGCCTACTTTCATGGTGACCTCTTGCCGTGTTCCGCGAGGTTCAGATTCGGAAGGCATCTGTCTATATCCAGAGGCATCTGTCTATATCCAGAAAGCGACGGATTCATTCACAGAGGGTTGATCAACAAGCTTACTATCTCGCGTCTTTACTTCTGTCATCTGACTCTTCTTATCGCCATACACTCCGCCTCCTTGTCTGTCCTCTCCCCCCTGACTAAAAGAGCGACAGTAAGAGAGACACTAGCGATGAGAGACAGGAACACATGGTACGGATATCCTTGTCTTCTCTCCAGTGTTCTTTTACACATGCCCTGCCATACCTCGCCAGCGCGTCAGGGCTTTTATTTCTTTCTTTCAGAACGACTCCTGTGACCTTCTCGTCTGTGTCCGCATTAGTTCCGATTAGGTTCAAATGTGTGCTGAGTGCACCCCATATTGTTTCTCTGAAAGAAAGAGAGCTATAATCTTCGAATGTCTCCTATCTTCTTGTGTTCGCTTCAATCCGTGAGTGTCTTGCTCTAAGGGAGTAGGAAGAAGACGACTTTCTCTTCTTCGTCTTTTGGTCTTTTTCTTTTCCTCCTTTGCACACGGGAGTGATTCCCACCGGCACCACCCCGATGAGGATGGTTGTCGGTGTCGAGGGACGGATGAAGAAAGTGTTTCTGCGGAACGAAAGAAAAAGAAGGCGAAAAATAGAGAACCTTTATTTCTCTTTGTGTTGTTCTACGAGAAAGTGAGAAGTCTGTTCCGACGTTTATCCTTTTCCAGACATACCCTAGTCAGACAAAGACATCGTCGTCCATCATCCTCACACACGTGGAACAAGAGACAAGACGAAGAGACAACCAGGAAAGGAGCAACGCAAGTTTGTTTTCCTTCCTTCTTCGGGTTTCGTTGTCGAGTTTTTTCAACTGACATCTGAGAGAATGGAACAGCTGTCTTTCTCTTAGTCTTCTGTATCTATTGATCATACTTGAAGCTTTTCTTTCGCCAGATTTCTTCCTTTTTGATCACTACGCTGTCAAGGTGTGCGTGTCTGCTGTGAAGGAAGACACCTTCTCCAAAAGACAGTCGGTGGTCTTTCTCCTCTTTACACATCACTCAAAATATGTTTTAGTCTTTTTGTTTCATAACGAGCCACAATTTCTCTATTGTCTTTCTTCTTCTTAGTGGTCTTCTCCCGCTTTACTCGGGTACACACTACTTCGCTTCCGTCTCTATTTAGCAATCTATTCATCTCCTCCTTCCGGCCGTCAAAAGGACAGCTGAGACAGTTTCCTTCTCTTCATCCTAAGACATAAGCACTACTTTATCGATTGTACTCTGTCATTTTACATCGGTTTAGATTCTCAGTTGAAGACTTCCTAACCTCCGAGAACCGACGCAAGCAGCAGAAACACCATGGTACCGCACACCTTTCAGACAACCATGGCGAATCCATCCGTTCCTTTCTTTTTTCTTTTTCTCTTTTCTGCTTCTTTTCCTTTCTTTCATCTTTTCGGAGAAGGTCGGATGCTTCTTCGTAATCCTTCTTCCTCATCTGCTCCCTGTTTATCTCCATCATCCTCAATCGAAACGCTTTCCCCGCAACTATCTACACCTCGGTCTATATCACAACACCATTCTTCCTCTCCTATCTCTTCTACCTTAGGTTTTGTCTCTCCTTCTCTTGTCCCTCAAAGGTCTTCTTATTCTCCAGCTAGTACACTCACGACAGCTACTTCTGCTTCTGCGGCATCCCCTTCAGATACACCTCAGAATTCTTCTTCTTTCCGACCAAGACAAGCTCACAAGGCTTCTTCAACGTCATCTTTCTTTCTCCAAGAAACACGTCAAGGTGACTCACCGTCATCGACGGCATGTCGAGCTTACAAACTGACATACGGAGGAGAAGAAGCCGGAGAGAAAGAAGGAAGAGTCGCACTTGTCACGGGAGCTAGCCGAGGCATCGGAAAGGCTATTGCGGATGCTCTTGCTGAGGGGGGTGTATCGCATCTTCTATGTGTCGCAAGACAGCAGGTAAAAAGAAAAAGACAAGAGAAACGAAGAGAGAGGAAGAGGAAGGAGAAAAGAGAGAAGAAAGGTAGCAGAGAAGAGAATAAACAAGAGAACAGAGAGAAACAGATACGGAAGAGAAGAACAGGAAAAGAGGATGTGAATGCAAGGGTGTTGATTTAACAGCAGTCAGGGAACAACCCAAAGGCAACGTACACCTTCTCTATCGTATTCGTATGTAACTTTTGTACACAACTTCCTTATTCTTTCTTCATTGTCTGTTTATCTTTCTCTCTCTTCTCCCTCGACCGTCCTCTCCCCGGCCGCTCTCTTGAGCTTCCTTCATGCTCTTCTCTGTGGCTAGGTCTCGCTCTGCCAGGAATGTTAAGACGGTACAAGGACACTCTTCAACGTATAGCCATCTCCAAGCCAAAGAAGATATACATATATGTGTACATACAAAGAAGATATACGTATATGCACCTGCCACATACATATATATATATATATGTAGGTGTTTTGTCTAGTAAAGGTATGCTACTTACGGCCAGGGCAACACATATGTAGAGAGATTTCATGTATGCCCTCCTCTACAGGGATTTCTATCTTCCGAGATGAATAGTAATTAGCCTCCGCTGTACCTCACAGATGCATATGTATACAATCGAAGAAAGAGCGTCTATATTTCTCTACTTTCTTCTGTACGTCAATTTTCCTCTCTTTTCTTCCTTTCCTTCTCCCTTTTTCTCTGCAATGTTTCCCCTCTCTTTCTGTTGTTGCTTTCCTCGCCATCTTCTCCTTACTCGCCTCCTCTCCTCCTTTATCCTTTCATCCTGTCTCTCTCTGTCTTGTCTTCTCCATCTCTCCTCTTCGTTGTAGGCAGCATGCGATGAAGCCGCCGAAGACTTGAAGAGACGGGGATTTTCTGCTAGTGGCCATGCTGTCGACGTCGCCGATCCCAAGGCTGTAGAGACACTTTGTAACGAGCTCTTTCAGCAATACCCTCATATAGATATTCTCGTGAATAACGCCGGAATTACGAGAGATAACATATTCTTAAGAATGACAGAAGAAAACTGGACGGATGTGATCAACACAAATCTCAATTCCGCCTTCTATTTCTCTTCTCACATTCTCAAGCGGATGGTGAAGAACAAGTAAGAAGCGAAGGCCTCAGATACCAAAGAAAGAAAGGAAAGGAGGAGGCAGCTGGAGATCAGTCTTCATTCATCAGTTCTCAGGTGTACATACACCATCGTATGGAGGTGTATATGGATTGGTCTACATAAGCGTCTGTCGCTTGTGTCGGGGGAGACTCCAAAGTCATTCTTTGAGGGTGTACGTAGACATTACTTCCATAGAATACGTACATGTGGACCTACATACGTCATTTCACGATATCGGAGATGCGTCAAGATACTGTCTGTGCAGGCCCAAATACTTACCTACTCCCATTCCTACTCTCTCTATATATACATCATATCCCTTTGTCTACCTATCTCTATGTAAAAGCTTCCTTTATCTATCTATCTTTAATCTATCTATCTACAATACATACATGTTTAGATGTAACTGATCTGGTCTGTAGTTGTCTTCACTGTGCATGAAGTGCATATCCCTATGTAGTAGCAGTGATGCCACAAGTGGAGTCGCGGTGGTAGAATAGAATAAGAGAAGAGACTAGGGATGAAACAAGGAAAAATTCGGTGACCGATTCTCTTCACACGCGCCTTTCTCAACCTGTTCATTTCTCCTAAGGTAGTTGGACTTTCTTTTTTCTTTATCTTCTCTTCCTTACAGAATGGATGTATATGTCAACTAATGTGTATACCTCCATCTACGTAGGCCCTCTTTTGTATCTGTATATCTATACCTTACTACATACACATATGTCTACAGATACACATGGCTGGGTTCCTCGGCTGTATTGTCATAGGAATGGAGTGAGGAGGTTATCGGAGAGGTCCCTTCTATTAGGCTGCTTTACGTCATCACCCATCCTTCAACATCGGTTGTATCACTGGAGTGTACATACACCCCTCAGCTATATCGTGAATGACTTCTTTCTTTCTTTCTGGACAACTTCACCTGCTACGACTCCATCATACTTTCTGAATAAGAAACATGTCTCAGGAAATTCTCACTTTCTCCCTATTCTGTGGACTGACGTTCTTCTTCATTTTTCTTCTCTCTTTATATCTCCTTTTCTTTCTCTTGCTTGCGTTCTTCTTTTTGTGTCTGTAGGTTCGGTCGTATCATAAACATCTCTTCAGTCGTAGGTGTGGGAGGGAATCCCGGACAGGCGAATTATTCTGCGTCTAAAGCAGGCTTGATAGGCCTGACGAGAACGTTAGGCAAAGAATATGCTAATCGAAATATCACTGTAAACGCAATCGCTCCCGGTTTCATACGATCTGCTATGACAGATAAAATGACAGAAGAAGCGAAGGTAAGAAAGGCGGTATAGTCGATATAACGAAAGAGGATAGAAAGAGGAAGACGCAGAAGAAGGAGCAGGACATAAGATAAGAAGGAAGAAGATCAAAAATAAGAGATGTCGTATGTTTCGAGAAGATGAAGGAAAGAAAGAAGATATGTTCTTCTTGTAGAATGATGGTTGAGGGGGGAGACATGCCGTTCGTTCATTGCATGCATTCAAGACGGACAGCAGCACAGGAGGCTCTTTGATGGCTGTGACTTTCTAGCTGTCTCAGGTTGTCGAGAATTCTTTGAAAGGACAAGTCTTCGATTTCTCTTCTCTCCTTTCACACACACCTCCAACGACTCCGACTGACTACAACGTATACCACGTTTGCCATTTGGGTTTTCTTCTTCTTCACTTCTCTCTGCTGTCTTCTCTAGACGAAGAGAAGAAGTCGGAAAGAGACCGTCTCAATGAGGGGAGACAACATATCTATATCTATCTATCTATCTTTCTAGAGATGTTTGACTTTAATAGATATAAATATCCGAGGCGAGAGCGGTGTCTACCTCCTCGTGTGTTCATATGTATGTGTATAGACATATGTGTATCAGTATAGATACTTGTATCTCTCTAGAGCTCTCTGCACCTTCAGATGTGTATATATATCTGTGTGGCGAATAAGAGGACTTACAGAAGATAGATGGATAGAGGAGATAGATAGACATTAAAGAGATCAGAAAAGGGGAGATGATAAGAATGAGGGAAGAAGTGAGGAGTTGAAGAAGAGTAGTCGGAGTCACACCTAGAGGGCGCGAGTCGTTCTGCAGAAGAAGATCTGTCTTTTATTCTCTCTTATCTCTTTCTTTCTTTCTTTGTTGAT
>NW_027153885.1:0-67329 GCF_002600585.1 Cystoisospora suis
GGAGAATTTCCCGCCTGGAAATTCTTGGCCTTTCCCGGCCCTTCTGAGATATCTATAATCAGACTAGCCTTACTAATGATTCCCTCTTTTGATTAGGCTCCTCTGGGGGCCCTAATGCGACTTTCCTACAATCCACGGACCGTAGTTTCGTCCTTCCGGTCCGTGGGCCAGCTCGGCTTGTCCGACTGTTGGTCCGATTGGTCGGCCTATGTTGGCCCTTCTGGTATTTCCTGGAGTCACTGGATTTCTCCTGAGCTTCTAGGCTCCGAGGAGGTTTCTTTATCCTTATTATACTCATTAGGCTCCTCTAGGAGCCCTACTAGGTTCGTGTGGAAGTCGCGCCGTGGCTGCGCTACCTGGCGCGCTTGCGTGCAGGTTGGAAAGTCCGGCCGTTGCGATCTTTCCGAAAAATGTGTTCCCGCCTTAATGCGGGGTTATAATAGTTCCTAGAATTGTGCGAGGTGCCTAACGCACCTCGAATTAGCTCTCCACGTGGCTTGGTCGCTGAGATCGACCAGAATCGCGTCCCGCTATGCGTGAGTTGCGGGGTAGACGGCGCGTCCCCCTGCTCTATGCTATTCTGGGCGAAAATATCGATTTCCCTAATTTAGCGAGTGCGGCTACAAATCGAAAATCTCTAGATACCTCTTCTTCTCCTCTACCTAACTAAGCTAATTTCAAGGCGGTGCGGGGCCTAGGTGCCGCGCGAGACCGCCGTGCAATTCACGACTTCTCCACTAGATCATGAAAACGGGGTCATGGGTCTCCTCTACGCTAAACGTGGTTCTGGTTCTCTGAAACGCTCCCAGTAGGTTCCTGTGGTTCCCCTCTTGCTTTTAGCCTTCCCTAGGAGGCGTCAATCTACTCGTCCAGCTTGCGCCGTACTCTTTTACTCTCCGGTGACGGTGTAGGCGGTGCGTCGGCGATCTTCTGGAGATGCTCAAGGTTCTTTCAAGGCGAGTTTGCCTTCTCCGGGGCTCTAATTCTCCCGGCATGCCCCTGCTGGGCCTGTCTCTTGATTGTTAGGTCGCTACTTGCGTGATCTGGCCGTTCCTGGCCTTGGGGGCTTCATCCGCTCTACTTGTCGTTTCCTCGACTTCCGCGCTCGATGTGCGTCGATCTCCTGGTCTTTGGTTTGATCCTCCCGCTTTGCTACTTTCGGGCTAGGGAGCTCTTTGTCTCTAGAATTGATTACTACTATCGCTGGTCCGCGAGATTCCCTTCTTCCTTTGATGCGTCGTTGCGGCTGGTGGTGGACGTTTGCCTTGACTTCGTACGGTTCACGATCGCCACTTTGGTAATACTAGGCCAATTTCGCGGCGATCGAGGCAGGATTGCAAAATCCTGACACCAATACCCACAGAAGGGATGTGGAATTCAAAGTTGGTGACACGGTGTGATTAAAGGTCTCTCACCTGCCGTTGTCGTCATCAGGCTCTTCTCGTAGCCTAAGTTTAAGATATCATGGTCCATTAAAGATAATAGGGCAAGTGAGGGAAAGAGCGTATAAGCTAAAGTTGCTGCCATCGATGTTGATGCACCCTGTTTTGCGTGCTTCGTTATTGAAACCATGGACAGAGGATACTTCAGGGTTACGAAGCGCTACAAGCACGCAATTATCAGTGGGAAGAAATGAATATGAGGTACAGGGAATCTTTAAACATCGGGATAACCCCATGACAGGACAACGATGGTTTAAAGTATTCTGGATGGATGGGAGCACCACTTGGGAACCCGAAGAATATCTCGAAGGGTGCCGACAACTGCTACAGAATTATTACAAAGGGATTCAAAGATGCCCTCCAGGAATCAGAAGACCCGATCAATGGAGAAGCCACCTAGATTTTGGATTAAGCCAAGGTAATTACGACACGTAAGATTATTGTCGATAATCGTTGATCCAATTGATGTGGCATTGTGTACCCTCCTCAGAAAAAGCGGGGGAAACGTCTCGTATAGGGGGGAAGAGGTGTCAGAGTTTTACTCTGCCCCTCCGTACTCTGAAGAAGCGTGGCTATCGCTTCCATACCTGTAGATTAGTGTGCCAAAGAATCTGATACTACGGATATTTAGTTCCGAGTTCTAGAGGGGGGGGATACGGTAAAGTTTAGTGATAGTGTAGGTACCTAGCTGGGTAAACTGAGTGAGCGCCCTCATGAAAGTTAGTGTGAAATAATTAGATAATGTGTTGAAACCCTTTAATCTGTCAATTTAAGCAGTTAGGACCGAACATTGGTTGATCTTGGACAACTCTGAAGGCGATGTGACGCGGAACAAGATCGAGGGACGTGTCTCGGCAAGACTGAACGATAAGGGGAACCGCAGAGAAGCCGTCCAGACAGGTCCAGACGACCGAAGAAGAAAAAAAAGGAGTGAAGGTTTTGGTGTGTAGTTGTGAACCAATGAGTGAAATGTGAGGAATGGTGTGGACGAGATCGTGAGATGTGATGAAATTTCCTTTTATTCTTGATTACCGTGGACCGTGAGTCCAGGGACGACAGGCGTGTGTCCTGGAAGACGTTCAATCAAGCGTGTGCGTACTAGGTCCGGTGTGCGATTGATAAACGAAAATAGACACACTTTGGGAATGCGTGGCGAGACTTGAAGGTTAAGAAGAACTGCTTTGGTTCTTTCAAGGACGGGGAAGACCCCCAGAAGAGGGTCGAGGCCAACTCGGTGAAATCCTTTTATGAGGAAACTCGTGGAGACCTAGACGCCGATTTGGGGCCGACAGACGCTCGGAGTAGCAGTGAGTTAAAACAGTAGGTAGGTCAGGTCCGGGCCGAGAATTGGAGGTTGAGGACATCTGGAAATCTCGTAGTCCTGAGGGGGGCTCCGACGTCGAAGTGGTAGCCGGGAGCAGAGGAAGTAGATTTTGGACGATAGCCCCTGGGGGAGGAAGACCGGCTACCTAACGCGTCACTGGCGGCACAAGAGGACTCCCTGGGATCCGTGGGCTCTAACTCCGTGCACTAGGGGAAACCACTACAGCTACTTAGTGTATGACGCCCTACGACCCAGGTAATTTCACCCGGGAACAGTCGGCACAACCGTCCACTTAAGAGCAGATAACTGCCGAACAGTGCCTCGGTCGGAACGAGTGACGCAACCGATCTAATCCTAAGTCCGACCAGTTGTAACCTGTGACAATAGAGAGCATCGCACCCCTTGACCGTGGCAGGCACCTTCCTTCTTCTTCTTGTCCGACCTGACTGACCCCTATCTCATCCGACCTTCGGAACCGGCGCTTGCCGAGGCATCGCCTTCGCAGGTACCCCTGAACAGAAGAACCAACCTTTTTCCCGGTGGGGCGGTCATCGTATTCTGAAAGTTGCAGAAGAATTTGCTTCTCCTCGAGCGGCTCTTTATGCGAACGATCCCAGAGTGGATCCCCTCGGTTGGTGGCACGCGAGAGCCAGCCTGACACGGTACCAGGGCGTAGGCCGCTGGCCTGTTCGTGAACACAGAGGTCGCCGCCATAACCCCTATGGTAGTTCAGAACCGCGCTCGTCGGCACGGAAATTCCCCGTGGCAGACTTCGGAGCTGGACTCGCAGACGAGAGCTGAGGCACCTCGCGACACGTCAGAAAAAAAAAAATCCAAACGTGCGGTGAAACGCTTTCGCTCAAAGGAGAGGCCCCCGTGAACCATAGTGCCGGAGATGACTATCTGGTGTTGAACTGCGGCGCCCAGATGAGCACTAACAACGGAATGCTGTGCTCTCGGAACGCGAGGACAACGCCTTCACACAAAGATCCGAACACGACTCCTCTTACTGACGCCGTAGCAGGAAAAAACCATGGGCAAATGCATAAAAATAACAAGGGATACGTGTGGGCTCCGCCACTCCCGGAAGCAACCGCGGCGCTTTCCTCCCCTCACTCTGCTACCGCTCAGTAGCGGACTGCGAAGAGGAACTCACTCCTCCGTCTCTTCCTCTGTACAGCCTGTCTCTACCTACTCCGACATATCAAAAGAATCGGGCCTTCCGCCTCCCCGGTGAGTGGGCTCTTGCTAACACTACGGACTATCGTCAACTAGTCTACTACGTAGCGCGTCCCGCTCTACCGCTGTCCTAGCACCGGACTCCAAAGGAGTACTGTTCGCAGTGCACACAGTCTAAACTCATGGACACATCTCCCGCAGAGATACTCGTGTCCGTCACAGGCACAACACCGACCTGCATCAGATCCGGCTAGAGAAGGCCGCCGACGCCACTTTCAGAGAGGCTGCCGCCTCGGAAAGAGGCAGTTGACGGGCCCGTGTGCGTTGGACCCCCCACCTTGTGCCCGAGGGGCCCCGCCTAGGCGGGTCTCTCGTCCACCTCGGGTGCGCCAGCGCAGTCATAACGCAGGCCTTCTTATTGCGCTAGAAGCCCTTGTTGTGGTGCCCGCACTCGCGAGATTATTTACTTTTCAACGGACACCTAGCAGGCGCTCGATAGTTGGTTGAGTCTGCGCGGAAGAGGCGCCTGCTGCCGCTTGTTCGCGGTCGGGTGCCGCAGCGTGCGCAGTTTGGCGTCCAGCAGCTCAGAAATCCGGGGAACCGCTGGGGGTTGAGCCGTAAGTTTTCACTTTCTAAAACAGACCGATGTTTGGTGATGCCGGGAATCGCCGTCCCTCCTTATCGCAGAAGCCTGTCTATCCACAGTATCCCGCTGCTCTGTGCCGCCGCTACTTGAGCTGCGCTTGAGCAGCTGGCTCGTCAAATTTCCCACCCCGCACAGCGTCGCGGATTCTCGCTTGTGGCCAGCAGGATGGCGTCGTGAAGGCTTTTATCGACGCTGAGCCCCGGACCACCACGAAACGCCGGTCTGGAGGTCTGCGGCGGTCGGCGTAATAACGCGGCGCTGCTGCAGCCGTACAGCCTACGTTAGGGACTGTACCAGTGAGACAAGTGTGACGGTGATCCGAGGTTCCAGCAAAGACATGCTTCCATCCAAGCGCCCTTTCCTTGAAAATACCGGGAAATTTGGCGCTTCAGTCTAGTAAGTGTCCCAGCTGCATTTGTCCCCGGCCATCCTGGTGGCGGGTAGCGGAGACCGGAGATAGTTGCATGAAGAAAAAAAGGCATCTCGGTGTTTATCCTAGCCGTGTACGGCGCGGGAGCTCGGTTGCTAGTACCAGGGGTGCTTGGTTCGCAGTGTCTCACTTACGCGCTCAGTCTACGCAATTCCGGCTTGAGTACCACTGCGAGGATTCATCGCGGCAGCCCCAGCCTTACCCGGGTTTCGTAGACCTGCATGACACAACTGCGCGGTCAACAAGCGTCACCGCCCTTTGCTAGATGTAACAGGGTCATGATCCTTTCGTGTGCACTTCATCTTTCTGCGGCATCGAGGCACTATTGCTTGACTTCTCGGCGAGCTTCAGGAACGACAAGCAGAGGCAGAGCAATCGGCCCAGTGACGGGAGAACACACCGTCTTTCTCGCGTCGCTTCTCAGGCAGTCGTCCACGCAGCACAAAATCGTCACTCCTCAAGAACCCCACTGGGCCAAGGGTCTGCCTGCGGTTGATAGGGCTCCACTTCGCTCAAGCAACCCTCACCGTTTCTCTGGATTTTCTCGAATCGATTGGCTGCGCATGACGTGGTGGTCACTGACCTTTATGACTTCAGGAAAGCAACTCTGTCACGGTTCCTGCATCCATACCGAAGCTGCCCTATCCGGTGGGCCTGTGTGCGCCAGCAGCGCTCCCCAAAAGAGCTCTAAGATCAACACTTCAGAGGCGGTGCCAGCGCTACTGTTGTTGCACGGACGAGGAATTTCAGCCGCATGACAGAATTGCTTCGCGGACTACTTTTTTCTACTCAGGGGCATCTCAAGGTACAAGCAGCGGAAGCAGAGGCTTCATCTAGAGTGCGGCGTGGTGCTCGGATGTTTAATTTCCAACCGCCGACGTCTGGGTTCATTCTTTCTCGCCTCCGTTTTCGTCTTCGGCTACTCAACTGACCACATTCTCACAGTAAGTACTTCGTATAGCATCACGAATACAGCAGACGGGAAGAGGGAGGCAGAGTTGCCGCCTCGCCTAATGGCAGAGGGAGAAATGGGGTGGCTGACAGGTGCGATCTCATTTCTGTAACCGGACGGGAGAAGATGCGGTACCTTCCAAACATGGAGGAGGAGTGCACGTAGGAGGAGTGCGGCACGACGAAGTGCAGGCTGACCGAGAAGCAGTATGGAGCTACGGAGTCAGAGTGGCGATTTCTTCAGGGACCCAGCCCCGCCGGTAGACGTTTCATGGTGAAGGCGGCTCGTTACCTGCGGTGCCATCAGCTGCACCACTCTGATAGCTTCCTGTCGTCTCGGTCATTACATGGTTTCTGTCTTTGCCCATGGCGATCGCGTTACTGCACCCTTCGGCTCCTTGTTTTTTGTTGGTGCGGTTTTCGCCCTGCAAGCTGACTTCGTTGACAGCAACGCAGTCAGCGGCGGCGCGAACACGGGATTTTCTGAAGCACGAGTTTACCTTGACAGCTTCTGCCAGGAGTGGACTCATGGCCGGAGCCTCCTTGCGCTCTCCAGCAGGGGGGATCCAACGTCTCGAGGTGGCGCTGCTTCGATGTTGCCTCGTTAAAGGTGAGCGAACTTTGTGTGCCTCTCATCTACGTCTCTGTGTGCCTGCTATTCTCTGATGCGAGTGGAGAGTGCTTAGGAGGGATTTAGCTTATGGGAATGTCAGCATTATTCGCTGAGGAAGGGAGGGCGAAGCTGGCAGTATGCTTTGCAAGCGAGGGCACGGGGACGGCTGGAAGGCGAGGCGCCGTTCTGGTGTTCGTGTTCGCCGCACGGCGATCCAAAGCAGAGGAGTAACGTTCAATGTGTCCCTACGCTTTTGCTTTGTAGATCGTCGATATCCTCGTTGGACACTGCAGCGAAATGTTTCGAAGCGCTGTACGTTGCCGGGCCCAGCAGGGCAGACGTGCCCTTCGCGTTGTCGGCAGGCCACGGGAAGGAACATGCATATTCAGCCGTCACTCGTTTGGGCTTCAGCGTGGAGCCGTCCTTTGCCGTGGCTCCGTACAGCAGGAAGAAACATTGGCGCTTCAGCTGGTGCCGTGGCAGCAGCTGCCACGGCAGCGGTTGCCGCTCCGAGTGTTCCGGGGAAGATGGAGGTACTAGGGAAGAAGAAGCTGATAATGCAGCGGCCGGAAGTGAAACACATTGGCGAACGGCACCTGGGTGACAAGCCGGGAGAGGGCTTGGTCAACTGGGATGATCAGATGAGCGAAGGCAGCAACTGGTTAAGTCAGTGCTCTCTCAGCCCCATCGGTCAGTGTTCAGGTGTCACATGAAGTAGTGCATGGCCATCCTTCTGCCTACTCCAAGCTCCGGTCTAAGTGCTTTTCCTGTGTTTTGTCCGATGTTGAGAGTCAAGTTCGTTTTCCGGGTATGCTGGTCTGTCAGCTCGTTTGGGCGCTTAGGCAGGACTTCTGTAATATCTCGCTCGCTTTGAGGGGGGCCCACCGCAGAACGCTGCTGGCTCTCCCGCCGTGCGATCCCCTGGGCAAGCGGGAAAGTTAGCTCCGTCAGTTTAGCCGCTTGCTCACAGGGTTAGGTGTATGAGCCGGGCAGTGCGTTTGCCTGATAGTAGACAATAGCGCTGCTCCGGCACCCGCACTCATCGTACCTCTGTGAACATGATTCCCGGCAGTGGGCATTGCGTTGTTTTTCTCCGTATCATCTCACACTGAGAAGCTGCGGCTATAGACGACAGCCTTCTCGAGTGCCCACGTTTTCGGACGTCTGTCTCGTCTTACGTATAGTGTTCTGTGTCCGGAAGAGATGTAATGTGCAGGCTTTTATACGTTGTCCTCCTGCCTGCGAGTCTCTATTTCCCTTAGGTGTCTCCTTCGAGCTTCTGCAACCCGCCTCCTCCCGGGTTTCCGCCCCTTCAGTGGATGCAAATTCCGCCAAGAGTTCCTTGTGTCCAATGGACTCACAGTCAAGTCGACGCTGGAGGCCAGATCCGCCATGTAACTTCATGCTAGCTCTGAAACTGCCGGAAACTGGCCGGACACAGCCAGCTGAGGTGTACGTCCACCCATCCCTCACCGTGGGACGCTTCCGGCATCGGGTCACTGACGCCATAGAGGACGGAGACCGGACTCTCTCTTGTTCTGTCCAGGGCGTGCGTACACTGGATGGTCTCGCAGTTGCAGACGATGTAAGACAATGAATGCATGTGGCGGTTAGTTTGGAATTGGTTTGGGTTGTCGAGTAACAGGCAGTGTTCACCGCCCGACACTACTGCAGTCCACAGAGCTGGCTCACGAGGCACGCCTCACACAGCAGATAGCCCGTCAGATTAGGTTGCCCACCAGGAGACGTGGTTACTTGCACTCTTGGCTTGCAGAATGCGGGCAGGGGGTGGTGGGTGGGAGAACATTTAATCTCTTTCCGATACATACGTCGAATTTTTGTTTTGTTCGGAGAGGCCTCGGACTTGTAGTGCTCTCAACGTAGACCTCAAATCCGGTGTTTCTCACGTTTCTTTGGTCATTCCAGTTTTTCGAAGTCTCACACGGCAAGTCCTTTTAGCAATAGATAGTAATCCGCCATGGACTGGATGTCAGCTACGCAGCGGGGAAAGCTGATGAGGATGCTGCTCGCCGAGTAGCATAGAGTGTCTTCTCCAACGCGGGGTGTCCGATGCGTGGGCTTTTCCGTGTGCGCGTTCTGTCGGGTTCCGGGTGTGAGTGCTTGCTGCTTGCTGTGCCTGGCGACTCATGGCTGCAATTTTAGTCGTGACTGCCTGGGAACGACCCGGTTTCCCGGCCGTTTGTCCGTGAAGCTAGTGTACAAGGTTTGCTTCATCCGGCCCTGTCCTTGAACGCCACGTCTAGGGGTTGTCGTGCGGCGAACCCGTTGGGCGTCGCAGGATGCAGCGTACTTACCTTTGCGTGCTCGTGGAAGTGGATTTTCCATGTCACATGGTGCTTGTTAGTTCTAACTACCTGTCGCACTACGTTCACGGAAAAATAGTGACAGTCCGAGGCTTCTGGTAATTGGTGTGCCCTCTCAGCACCTTCACTTCGTTGGGTTTGCTTCTGCTTTTTTGTGCGTAGGCCTTGCTGCGGGAGTTGTTGTTTCGTGGTTTTCTCTTCTACGTCCGCGTTACCAGGATCCGTGGAGTCCTGTCCAAGTCCCCGTGTCCTGCGAAGTGGCGCTCTGCGGTGGTTACAGCTGATGCACAAGCGTCTGCATCCTTACATAGAGGAACGGAGAAGGCCTGTACAGGAGGAAGTTGCTGTCAGGGGCAAGCTGCTTCCCGAGGTGTTTTGGTGGAGAGCTTGCGCCCGAGCCCTTTGAGTTGCCGACAAACATTGGCTTACCGTGTCTCGCCCCTTTCTCTCACGAAGCTGATGGGACCGCTCACACAAGGAACTGGCTGTGAGACAACAGCGGAAGCTGCAAACTGCTCTTTGTTGCGGCCATCGGAGGTTCTTGCGCTTTTCATGCCCTGTCCTGATAGCATAACGCAGGCAGTGGTTACCGCTGCTCGAGGGTACTTGTTGCATAGCCAAGGACGAAGGAAGCCCTATGCTGCACGCTGCTCCAAAGCTGAATGCTCTGCAGACAGGGAACGACAAGAGACTGCGTCAGAGGGCGAAGCCTGTAGCGTCCCTCCATCGTCAGGACAGCAGTACCAGGGGAGGCACAAAGGGCTGAATTGTTCCAGTACCCTGTTGTCTGCACGGGGCATACCTTCTGACTATCAGGGCGAGTGCTCCGGGAACGCCGCGCGGGTGCCGTCCGAGCGTTCTTCAGAAGAAACCGAAGCTCCAGGCCGGCAAAACGAGACAACCTTCGACGACTTCGAAGAGGCTCTGGCTTTCGGAATTCTGTCAGGGAAGGAAAGAGTGGCAAGAAAATTAGCGTTGGTAGAGCAGGAAGTGAGTGCAAGGATGCGGCAACACGAGAAAGACCACGCACTCAAGGTAAGGCATCTCGGCGTCCACAGCTCGTGCGACTGATATCTGTGTGGCGCTATACCTGGGTTCTCGAGACGGTGCGTTCGTCAGTCTTCCGCCATAGGCAGGTTTCTGGTTAGCGTTTGTCAGGGAGCAGAGAACTGCAGACGAGGACCAGACTTGTTTACAGAGGAACTGCCTGGTATGAAGCAGCACAGGCGGTGAGGAAAGTAAATTTTACGTAAGGCTGCCCGGTGTCTTCAACGGCGGCGTGCTGGCTTCATGTTCACGCTTCGTTGTTGGCCTTCAGCTAATGTTATCACGTCTCCATTCTATCAATGGAGGTGTGGCTGGTCTCTGTGCTGGGCGGCTTTGTGCTGGCGTGTCAGCTGCAGTTAGACCAGCGTGTTGGCTCAGTCCGGAGCGTGGTGGCATGGAGCATGTGCGCCCTTCTTTCTGTACAAGCATCTCTTGTTTTCTATGGGACATACTTTCTCTATTCTTGGGACATTGTCGAGCCGCTTACATACCTTCTGGGCGCGTGCGACGTCTGTGCCGCTTACGCCTTTCACGCAGCAACTGCCTCCGACTATTCCCCTAGTGAGTTCGTGGTGAAGGCCGTAACCGGATGCACAGCCACACACGGACAGCGGGGCAGTCCTCTTCCAGATGGCAGTCGGCGGCGTACATGGTCATGGTATGCCACCCAGCCTCTGCGCATGAAACACCTGCGCGCGTAGGTAGTGATTTTGGGGGACTCGCAGGTATGGATATCTGTCAAGCAGCGAGATAACACGAATACTTGAGACCACATGATGGTACAAAGCACAAAGCAACGATTCACGGGCATAGACGCTCTGAAGTATTCACAGTTGCGGCGCGGAGAAGAACACCACACGCTTTCTCCATCCAAATTGAGGTACAGGCGGATGTGTATCCGGCAAATTCCTTGTGTGGCACTTACGTGGGACCGTCTCCGGGGAGACGGAGGCAGTGGAGCTGTCAGCAGATTTATTCAACCAGTGGCTGCAAAAACTATTCTTCTTTGCGGTTGTTCTGCTTATTTTGACGACCTTTAACGTCTCTGGACTACAAATATATTCACCAGGTGCCGGGGTAACAAGCAGGTAGCGTGAGGTTACCATTTCAGGCCGCGGACACGGCAAGTCTCTTGCTTATATTTTCTGCCACATGTGTCTCCAGGGACCTTCGTTCAGACTTTACTCGAGCGGCGAAGACGGAAGGCTTACAAGTACGCTTCACGATGTCGTGTTGTTCTGAGTGATAAGCCAGTGGTACCAGAGTAATTGCGGCAAAGCCAGAACCGGTTCCGTAGGCAGCACAAAGATCCTGTTTTCACCGACGGAAAACGTCCGTGCATCTGTCCAGAGCCTCCTTCGAATCTGCTGCCCCGCTGATCTCACGGGCTGTCAACAGTCCGTCTCGGTACACGTCTTGGCCGTTACACATTGCATGTCTCTGGTACCTTTGGTTTCCCTGCGCGCCAGCGTAGCTCAGTTCGACGTCGAGGCCTTCAACAAGAACGCAGAAGAGCTCGCTCGTCTCCAGGAGAAACTTCAAGTGAGCTATGTTTTGCGTCGACAAAGTGGCGAAGAATTCAAGTGTGGTGGGGGAGAGGCCAACAGAGACACACGCTTTTACCCGCGGTACTAGTATCCGTTTTTGTCACCTCAGCTATTGTCGTACTCCGTGGAGATGCTGCTCGCATTAAGAGGCGGCTCATGCTCGCGTGATTACCACTAGGAGCGATCGTCATCTACGATCAGAAACGTGCTGCTGCGTTTGCAACGGTCTGACTGCTATTTTTGGTTTTACACAACTGCACCGAGTGTTTAAGGTACTTGTTGGGGAGTGCTTGCTGTCGATCAGTCCGTTTCATTTCAGGCGGTGTCCTCGAGCGCCTGGTGCTCTGTGCTGTCTACAGCTGCTCAGAGGTGTATACAGTGTCTATTTCAGCGATGGAGATGCTCGACTGGCTCCGGGGGAGCTTCCCGAGAAATAAAGTGCATGGCAGCTGGCTCTCACTACCTTTGATCCGAAGGCCTGAGTTGGAAAGCGAGAGTCACCCCAAACACCAGAAGCGTGATCAGTCTTACTCCAGAACAGCTTGACTTCCTACCGTGGTTACGGGGGGCGACCAGAAACTTGCTAGTTGACCAAAGTATGTTTCTGAGTGCCAGTCAGTTGCGACAACTCTGGCTGTTTGACATACGAGTGGGCTCCACACTCGTCTTCTAAACCCTTGTCGGCATGCCGCCTCCGGCTTCCACTACCACGGCTGCGCGCCCCTCACCGAAAACCGGCATGACCGAGCAAAAGAGGCAGGACAGCTCACCCGCCAGCACCTCGTCTTCTACCTGTGTCCGCTGCCGCGTAGAAATGACGTCAACGTCTTCCGCTACTATGGTACCGGGAGGGGTCTTCGGCTGCCTCTCAAGAGTGGTGGGCGAAACCTGATACCGCTCCCACTATAGCAGAAGACATTTCGAAGCCGTCTTCGCCAGGCGTGACGCTACATGCAGGACCGATGTTCACACGTAAGCCGCCTCATTGCTGTAGCTGATGTTAGAATACACCACCAGCGTAAGCCTGCCGATAGCTAACGACGGCCCTCCGTCTCGCCGTCCGCGACTCTAACCCTGCTGCGGCAATACCTCAGCCGACGTGCGCGCCTGCCGTGCCAGGTGTGCTGTAAGACCAGACCGTCTTCCCATCTGCTGCGAGTCCGCGTCTGGGGGGTCGGACGGGTACACGGACTCACGGGCACGCCTCACGGTGTGAAGACACCGAAAACTAGCGACCAGAGATAATGCATATGTGAGAGAAGGAGCATTTCCGACGTATTCCAAAGCTGCTGGTATGGTTGACGGTAAGAAGACAAGGCATGGGATTGTATTGTGTGTGGCATCCGCATGACGTCACCGCCAAGAACTACACCAAACCGTTGACAACTGCGTCTCCAGCGTACTTCCCGTATCGAACAGTACCACAAAGAAGTACCTCTCGTCTCGGGGGCACTGTCTCGATCAATCAATAGAAGCGCATGACATGCTGCTTCCCCCTCTCACCCTTTCCAACCCCGAAGACGCAGCGGTACTAGAGGCCGGCCACCAATTGCTTTTGAAAGCTGGATTGATTTTCAGTAGAACTTGTTGGGCTTTGGCATCGTCTACCAGACGATTCCAAAGCCCAACAACAGCTACAGCACGAACGCGTTGGAGTACGGTTATTCTCGCGAGTGGTCCTCACAACAAAACGGAGGGCAGGTGTGGTCTACGGGTGTTTTTGCCTGCAACAGGATGGGTGCACCACGAGCAATGAATGCCTCTTTCCCTGTTGCTGAGCCCTGCAGCAATGATCTGCAATATGCCAACAACGGAGCCACTGCTGTACAAAAGGACTATAAAAGGAGACTGGTAACTGGGTGAAATGCAGTTGCCGTCTTCGGCGTGCCCTGCCCGCTTATACAGAGCAGCCCAGGACCACCGGAGACCTGCGGCTTTTCAAGGCGTGTATGTCCCGCATCCGAGAATCACATCCACCACAGGAAATGCGACCGCCCACACGCCACGTGGCTCTGTTAAAATCGTTGAAGAGCTACCAAGAGTCACCGTATATGGGCACGTGAACACAACTTGAACAAGGTACGTTCTTCTCTACATGAATAAATGAAGTACGGCCCCTGGGCGTTCTTTAACACCGCGAGAGAGGTGCCCGGTGATAACGCGTCAGAGCAGCAGTGACCGCCATTTCTCAAGAGCCTAAATTAACCCAGGAACGAGCACTGCTGCCGGGCGACACCGTCCGCCACGTTGCTGAGACGGGATGTGCCCGTCTCCATCCTGGGAAGACGACTTAACAGACCGAACTGCACTCCTGCTTCCGCAGCTTGAAGAAGGCCTGCGCTGCGCATGCCATACACCCGTTCGCTCTAGAAAATCAAAAAGGCATACGGACTATCTGGTCTTCACGCCGAAATCGGTTCTGCTGCTTAGCTCCTGAAGAGATCTAGCACGTTACTGTCATCCGGAGTGTCTCGAAGTCACCGAGACCTGTCACCTTTCCTCTCTAGTCAAGAAGAGCGTTGACCACCGTATTAGGCTGCATGACAGCAAAAAGAACAATGCGGGCGAAGCGATGGAGGTGAAGAACTGATCCGTGCTTCGGAAAGCGAACACAAGAACCCTTGCTCGGAATCACACAATGAAAGGTTTCAACGAGCAGGGTCAGCCCGGAAAGCCGACAAAACAAAAAGCAACGCAGTTTTGTTTCATCGTGAGACGAGCTTTCCTACTTCCCCCCCATAGCTGGGAAGTGCTGAAAACTGAGAGAAGGACACTACCACCGGAAGAAACACGCATGTGGCAGAAACCCCTTGTAGGGAGACCTCTGGTACTAACAGATTATCGCGAAAAAAAAAACTAGTTTAGAAGGAAATAACTGGTGACACCCAGTGCTGACTGCCGTACTTCAGACGCTCGTGCATTAAAGCTCTGCAGCAAGTGCCAAAAATGGATGCTGCGTTTCATGGGGTCTGGCACTTCGCGTGAAAGAGAAGTCTCTAGGCTGCTAACGCACGGGAGACCGCCAGCACGTGTCTCCCGTGCGTTAGCAGCCTAACACGAACTGCCGAAGAACCACACTTCGTCGAAGTGTAGGGACACGCCCCTCAAAGGAAAAAGGAGACAGAACAATTCCCGCACGGTCCAAATCTTTCTCCGGCCATCTCGCCTTACCTCGCTGACTCTACAACTGAGGTCCTGAGTGACCGGAAGATGGGAAAGAACTAACACGTCAGAATGATGTCTGTCCCGCCTCCAGTACACGGAGCGAACCGGGCATGCTTTCAACAGAGAGAGAACACAAGCGCGTGTTCTTTTTCCGACACCGCCGGATACATCTCTCCGACAAGATATGACTCACATTCAGTTTCTTCAAATTGGGGTACTTCTGGCCTGTCCCTACGAAAACGACGGGCTGCCCCGTGATGTAGACCATGGAAAGGGCAGCGCCAACCTAGAAACAGGACAGCACCCAAGAGGAAAGAAAGGAGACTAATCGCAGCAGCAGAACACATGCCTAGGCCAGACAGATAATGACGGCTATACTTTTGTCGACCTGAACCCGGGTACCCCGTGAAACGGACTTGAACTGAAGTCCACACCATCACATAAACCTCAAAACACACTACCGAATCTTCTTCAACAAGCAGCAATTCTGACTCTCTCCCTTCCTCAGCCGTCTTTCCAAGTAGGTCGGCCCCTCACCTGCATTGACGGCAGGAACAAGAAACATATGGACAACGTTTCGTTTCTTTGAGAAGCCCCAGCGTACTTTTTGACGCACGGTCTCGGTCCGGCGCATAAGCGGAAGTTCTATGAGGTGTTACGCCGACTCAAAACAAACTGATCTTGTCTACATGGATGGCTGTGTTTCTACCCCAAGCTAACTGACGCTGCTGACACGAGGTATGTTGATGCGGTATCGCACTACATGAGCACGTCAGCACCCCCTAGCTGGCCCTGGCGGCCCTGATGCATTGAAAGACCAAAGCCTTTCAATGCATCAGGGCCGCCCAATCTCCCCGACCCACCTTATCGTCGGAAGTGTCGAGTTCCGTTAAGATGATTCCATCGACTGTACGTCGTTGAAAGCGAGTTCTCAATCAGTCACTCTTTTGATGAGCCGTTCAATCTCCCCGACCTACCTTATCGTCGACAGTGTCGAATTTCGTTAGGATGATTCCATCGACTGTACGTGGTCGCCGCCCGCTCTAAGAGAAGACAACACGAACACTCCACGAAACTACACCTCACTCTGGTGTCGCTAGATCGAACCTATAGTGTCTACAACCAGACGATCCATATAGGAACCCGTGGAATGTAGCCGAATGAGTCTAGAAAGGCGTACGAAGGGCTACTCGCTATAGTCCACTTATACACATTCCGGGCAATGCCTATCACTGAGTAGTTTGGACCGACACCCTTGAGTCTTATTGTCTGCAACAACGAATGAAATCCGTGCTCAATGGACACCCGTCAACTGCGATCGCGGCTCCAGGTCTCACTTACAGTCGCAGTTAGGTCTATAAGAGCTTGATTGAACTTCTTGAGCTGATCCACCGCGTCGTTCCCAACTAAGGCTTCGCCAACAAAGAGAATCAAATCCGGATCGTTTATTGCCACTAACTTGGCCAAAGCTCGCATGAGCGGCTCATTATCCTGAGAGGGAAAGAACCACCTTGACGTACATGCAACCAGCCACCTACCACAGTCACTCGAGGCAAAACTCGGAGAAATTAAACAATCCCCATATAACCTTGCCTGGAGGCAGACACACGTAGTATGGTTCCTCGGTACTCTGGCCGTGGACCGACGGGAAATGGCTCACATAATACTGATTCTTGACTACATGCAGAGTCCGAGAGTACGTATAACGAAAAAGGTAAACACATCAAGACGATAGACGAATGTAAAGAGTTTCTTGTACTGTTATACGATCATACCTGCATACGACCAGCAGTGTCAATAAGAACAACATCACGGCCTTGTTGACGTGCGGTAGCAAGAGCTTCTCTCGCTATTGCGGCTGCATCTTTTCCGTACCCTCGCTCGAACACAGGAACGCCCAGGCAGCTGAGAACACAGAGTACAAAGAGACAACCCACCAAAGTTCTCTGATAGTCTCACCAGGTGAGCCGTTTTGTCTACCCCACCAGAAGATTCTCGACACGAGTGAACCGAAAAGAGAAGTCTCTCCTTCCCGTTCTTCCCTACCCCGACCCCTCAGAGTTCATGGAAGATTACGCACGAGTGCCTTAAGCCTTTTCCGGCAAGAAATATCAAGGAATAAAAAAAAGCAGTATCCACGGATTTCCAAGAGAGTCTCGCAACTCGTGACCCCCAGCCCAACTTCTCTCCATTCTTTTCAGGCGGTTGCAACAACCAACAAAGGCCCAGGGAGCAAATCCATTTGACACGGAAGCGTGCTGACTGAAGAAAAGGAACCCACACGAGATTCGCAGAGACAGACTCGGCTGAAGCAGGGCAACTTCTTTTTCTTACCGAGAATGTGTTCGTAGCTGCTCGACAGCCCCAGCTCTGAATGTGTCGCAGGCTGCAATCAAAACGTCTAGATTTCCCTTCTGCGAAAAAAATGTGCGAAACGCATGTCAGAGAAAAAAAAAAAACGATCGCACGTGGAGTTCTCGCCGGAAAACCAGACGATTTTTACCTCTCTCTCTTTTCTAATGTCGCAGCCGATCCTGCCTCCTCCAGTGTGCCAGCTGCGATGTTGTTTAACATGTGTACTCTTTCTGAATCACACACACCTATGGGTTGGACACCCTTTTCGTACCCAAAGTAAAGGCTGACCTGTTTACTAAGTCAAGCGTGACCTGTTGTCCAGTTCAAAGAGATCAACCCTCTTCGTACGCTGTCACGCCTACGCTTGTGTGTGTTTACGATGCCTCCCTCACTTCACCCTCACCTTGTCAAGATGCCCACTCTACTCCATCATCCACTTAACTTATTGTTTTTCCGACATGAGAAACTTCCTTTCCAAACGATTTATGGTGAACTTCCCTTGTGACAAAAGAAGCCACAAAGAACCTCACCGTCTTAAAGAAAACACACAGGCATAGCACAAGAGAAGACGCCAGATTGTTAACTGAGCACCCGTTGGGGAGGCGGGTTCTCACGACTTACATGCTTAAGGTAATACGCGACTTTGGCGAGATTGGTGGACTTGCCCACACCATTGACACCAAGAAAGACAATCGAGAACACTCGGCCTTCTGCCTTTGCCTCTAGCGCAAGACGGAGAACATCGACGTTTCTGGTGACAACAACAGCCCACAGCAACAAGCAACGTTCTCCCTGGACAACGGCACTTTTTCTTCTGGTGTACGGCTTACGGTTAAAGAACTCACTGAGTACATCATTGGTCTCTTCCTCATACATGGATTCTTATAAAGAAGCAACCACTTGAGAGTCATACAACGGCAAGAGTAGCCCCGCCAAATAATCCATTAATAGCAACCACTATATATCATACTCGAATGCTTACGAATGCAGGAGATGAGATATACACTGGTGATGAGAGAACGTCCCTACAGCCGAAACGGCCCTGAAACCCTAAGGGAATGTCCAAGCACCAACCCTTCTCAGAAAACGGAGTATACATGGATTTCTTGAAATACCGTTGGACGGACGGCAGTGGAGGTGCGTTTCGCGGTACTCCGTATGAGAACAACGACACGACGGAGAGGGCCGTGTTCGTCTCTCCGATGAAGACCCTGGCTCATGACAGACGGGAGTCGAGCTATGCAAATCTCATGACCTGTGTCGGCTGACATGCTCACGAGAATGCAGCGTGAAAACAGATCGACCTGTTTCTTCCTTACTTCTTGGGTGTAAGAATCTTAACGATGGCGTCACGCATAGCCAGACGCACTGTTTGCTTAACTGACGTGAAAGATGCTGTACGGGTACCCTTGAGCTGCGACTGCACCGATTGCAAGAGCAGGTCGATCACCTCTTCCGCAACATTTTTGCCTAGGCGCCATCACACGACACCTCAGCCTTTCAACCCGCATTATGCCCAAGGAAACCCCCCTTCAGCTAACACAGGTTCGCTTTTACCGACATGACAACGGACTGCATAAAAACTCTCTAACGTCCCCTCAACGGAAAACTTAAGGACAAAGAATGTGGACGACAGAAGGACATAAAGAAAGACGGATGCATGCGGGGCGGCTCTCCGCCCAAGATGCCAACCCGTGAGAGAAAGCTGTATCAATATTTTGAAGTTACGAAACGTACACCCGAGGAAGCGGGGGGAGAGCACCGATTGAAGCGTCACTGCGTCAAACTGCACAAAGCAACGGTGCAGCTCCTCGTTTACTAGCCTCGCTGCGACCGGCAGAATACTCGAACAGCCGGAGTGAAGAGCCGACAACATCCGCGGGGTAGATGCACACACCTGTGAGATTAATAGCTCGAACCATAAAAACTGCATGTATCTGACTCCAACACCCAGGAATACACGTGTATGAAGAGAAGAAGGATGCACTCACCAGCAAGAAAAGATCGGAACGCAGGAAGAGTTTCCGCTATGTCAGCATCCGTAAGAACCTTATTACCTGCAAGAAACACAACACGACGTTTACAGAGGCCACCCAGTCAAGATTGAGTGAGCTCTATTGTCGCTGACGGCCATAATGGAGAAAGTACACACTGTGAGAAGGCCGGGGACAAAAACAAACGAAATACCCTAGAACAATGAGGAGAAAAGAACGGATCACAAACAGCCTAACAACTCTTCCTTGCTTTTTGCTAGATCTAGAAATCCCAGACTGACACGGTATCTGTACTATCACGCTTCCAGGCATAAAAATTGACGAAAATAGAAGACGAGCATAAGTCCAAGAACCTTGGGAATCTAAAGCAAGTCAAAGCGGAGTGAACACGGTGATCGCGTGTGGCTTTCTCAATGAGTTCGAAGAACCCCCCGCCTCTACACTGGCCCAAGAGTGTAGAGACGGTGAGAGCTCTTCGAGCTCACTGAAAAAGTCCCATGCAGTCACCGTGTATACACCGCTTTGACTTGTTTTCAGATTCCCAAAGCTACCAAAGAAACGCTCGTGCTCTCCGATTCTCAATGCAGAGTGGCACAAAAACGAGGTGGAGTGAGAGAATGGAAGACGCTTGAGTATGTGACCGTGTTGAGCCGGGACTTAGCTTTAGAAGCGCAGAGAGAAGACGACCCCAAAGGTCGAAGACCTACTCATCCGGAACAGCGACAATTCTCTCACCCGTAAAATCTTGAAGCTTGGAAGTGAGGCGATCAAACCATCCCCCCGCACGAGTAGCACTGCCCGTCCCTGAATCGTCTCCACCATTCAGAGCAAAATCATCGTCATCATCGTTATCAGAGTCCTCCAGTTCTTCGTCAGCGCCTGCAACAAACCGAGCGAGGAAAAACCCGAGCGACCCGGTCTGAATGGAGAAAGACGACTGAAAGAGACACTACTTGGCCTCTCTAGGTATTGATGAGCTGAAAGATTCGAAAAGTCAACGGGCAAGCATCCAAGAACTACCAGGGGCATACCAGTGATCTATTTCACGGCTAACGAAGAGGGAAATGGTTACCAGTCAAACACATGTGACGAAACACTAACATGGATTTGTACACCGCGGATATCGTGAAAAAAAAAGACATCACCAGGTAGGTGCAATGTCTCAGACTGCATTCATCAGGCAAGGAAGACGGGCATCCACACACGAGTTAACACTGAACCGTTCCGGTTTAGGGCACCACAGAAAAAAGGAATCATTTCGCCTCTAGTCAGTGAAAAAAAAAGGCTGCAAGCTCATCGAAAGCACAGAAGTGGCCTTCGATACAACAGCTCCCGGTATTAGTACACCCGAGAGTGGCCCGTACCGTACGTGCTGCGCTCTGTCATGTGCATCTTGAACTCGTCATCCGCGGATTTCGTCTTTTTGCTGTTCAACAAGAAGGACAGAGCGCATCAGACAGGCCGTCATTCCACTCTCACAGAAGTTCCCGTGAGGCCCTGAAACAAACAGCTGAAGAAGCTAACCCTCTAGAGCTGTGCGTTTAGCCCAGTCTAGCCTGCTTCTCTCCTCAGTATCGAATAAGGACTACCGGGACCCCACATGGAAAGCAACAGCTACCACGTACGTCCACGGCATGCACGAGGCGCAGCTGCCCAAGTCGACCCCTACCGGACACAGAGAAGGACGCAGTTTCAGATGGGAGTGCGAACGCAGACACACGAAGGTTGGAACGTACGCTACTTGAAACTCCCCGTACGTGCACACCTGGATGCGGAGAGCCGTTTGTAGACCAACGACTGTGGAAGCACTTCAACACAAGCAGCATGGTCGACTCCAGCTTAAGTACAGGGGTCCAGTGAGTATTTTCCTCGTGATGAACTACGATGAAACACTAGCGAGAAAACAATCAGCAGTCTGTATTTACGAAACGACAGCACGCAAGTGTGATCTGCAACGAGGTGGATCCAACTGATAAACAACTGCCTGCCACAAGACAGCATAAACACCGACCTGCGCCCTTCTCATGTCATGAAACGAAGAAACCCGTGTAACACCACGACTGGCCGAACCTGAAGTCAAGGGCATCCATATTCTTCTTCGTGACACGTTGCTGACTGTCCCACTCGCGCGGCGCTCGGGTGCTTCGGGGCGCCCCACTATTGCCCCCCTTCTTGCCCTTGTCCTCAGCGTCTTCGTCTTCGTCATCTTCTCCGTCTGCGCGCCAACAGCAAAGCAGTCGGTCACAGCACTTAGTTACGACCATGAAACGCAGTCGGCTGGCTCCGTGAACAGAAGAGCACCTTCTACTACACCAGAGTGATACAAACATCCACTGAAACAAAGCAGTGAAAAAGAGAGAGAGGATATGAAAAACTGACAACGGTTTCTGCTACGTTGACCGCCTCTCCTTCGCATCTTCTGTTGTAGCCGAGACAGACGGTGAACTAACACACCTAGCGACGCCACCCTTGTCGCCCTCCGGCGTGCTCGTCCGCGCCTTTTCGATTCTACCTCGTCCTTCTCGGTGGTCAGGCGCCAGTGCCTGATAAGCATGAACCCCAGCCCCAACAAGGCGATGTATGACAGCCAGTTTCAATATCCAAGCGTGTGTACGCAAGAGAGGAGCAACGACCGAATGTGTCAATAAAAGCAGTAAAAGCTCACCAGTTCCTTTCTTCTTCTTCTTGGGCTTGAAACCCCCCCCTCGGCCGCCCCCGGCCGTGCGGCGTTCTTTTTGCTGCTGATGCAAGGTCGAGAAGAGTTGAACGAAGATATCGTCGAAGGGAACATCCGGTGGGCTTGCCACGTAATCAAGGGCTGAACGCAGAAGGGAGAGCTGCAAAAGAGAATGAAATACCCAAGAGAAGAAGTTCTGGACCTCAAGAACTATACTCAACCGCGATGCAAGCAGATGTGCTTGCTCCGAGAATGCAACGAGGCCTTGGGGCATTCGTGAAAAAGGTTTAGAGGCTTAGAAGAATGAACCTGATACACAACCAAACACCACTAAGCACTCCAGCTGAAGGCAAAACCAGCGTGAAGCTGAAAGCCGGAGATGCCGGGTGTACCCCCCGTGGTTCAAACTCAGGGCTGTCACGGCGCAGTTCATTACTCATGCCTTAACGCGGTACGCTGCTCAGAGACACAGGTCAATATGACAGGTGCTCATTCTAACGTCCGAAAGCCAGCATATATTGTTGCTGAGCGCCTCAAACTTCGGTACACACACCACCTAGCACAACTGCACGGGTCATTTACACAAGTAAAAATCTAACTTCAGTTCAGCTACTTCCGAGAGCACAAGAGAATTCGCAAGAAATACCTGACAGTTGCAAGGACAAACGCTTACGAAGCTCACACAGTGGACCGAAACAGAGTGTGCATCTGCACACCCATGAACTCAACACCTCATTGCCTTTGTAGAGCCAGCAGAGGTCGTACTCGACTGAAGCCGAACTGAAGCAGGGATAAACGCTCTTTTACCTTTTTTGCCTTGCATGTGTTTAACGAAAGCCTGCGCAGTTTGGTCCAGGAGAGCATCAAGAAAAGCGAGTTGCGCGATGCCCCGATAGATGACTACAAAAATGATTTCGAGGTTGTTGAGAAACTTCCACTGCAACGTGTACGGCGTTAGGGTCGCACTGGAGCTTCCCGAGCGCTCCTAAACAAAGAGAGAAACAGTCCAGAAACATCAGGAAGAGCAATCTGCCTTTAGACCACACGGAACTACTAGTAAGGACAGAACGAGAAGGACCGAAAGAAAAACGACCGCGAAAAGACGCGACAAGTGAGATGGCACGTCGAGGCGAAGGAAGATGAGGACAGCGTCCCAGAAAGATTAAAAAAAAAATTCCCACACTAGCAGGCAGGAAACAGCTCGCCAGCTGCTAAGCACTAGTCAGGTACCTCTTCTTGGTGAGAGACGGTACGAGACCGAGCAGGGAAGCTGATGAGAATGGGCAGTGGCTGACAACCAAATAAACCTCTGCCCCTGTCCTTCCGTCTTCCTGAGCTGAAACGACCCTTGAATGAGTGCATCCTTCCCCCATGAACACCGGCTGGACTAAATGAAAGACAGGAAGAAACGCAGCCCAGCACACAGATGATCGCTAATCAACCCCCGGCACATCTTGAGTATTATCTTGATTGAGTACGAATGACCGGAAAACCTGTACACAGCTCAGGAGAAAAGTTGGCACAGACACACGAGCGTGTACGCACACGTATACATGTACGATTGCCAACGTCAACTCGTGCAGAAGCTTGTCAAAGCGCTCGCGGCATGCGCAGCCAACTGGGATGAGAGGTTCAACGAGGCGTGTATACAATAGATCCATGCACCGTTTGCCACACATGGCACGGGTCTGCCAGGCACACACAAATATCAGAGTTCGGACACACGAAGATAGCCAGATGTCCTGCGCAAACTCCGTTCATGTACAAAGCACAGCGAGTGTCCGAGGAATACCTCGAGGAGGACGTCTTTGACTAAACAATCAAGAGGACAGCCCTGAACATTGGCGAAACAGAAGCTCCATAGAACGACCCCCCCCCGGGTGAAGGCGCAGATGGCATCAATCATTCTGCTGTTTTGAAAGGACTGCACGGGACACACAGAAAGCAAAGAACAAGAGCAACACCAAATGAGAGAATTCAGCCTTCGACGCTCTGCTTTCCTGCTGTCGCTTGTCTCCTTGAACTGATAGTTCCCCCGTGCCTGCAGAAGTCCTTCGTAGTGCATTCCAGACAAGGTGTCAACGCAAACTGGAAACCGCCGGAGAGAAAATAACAAAGCTCGCTGGGAAAAATCGGTTCAGAAGGCCGAAAACCTCTTGTGAAACGGCGGACCATGAAATATGCAGAGCCCGTCCGCAGTTGTTCTTCGGAGTTTCGACTTCTGTCAGTGTCTCCGGGAAAACTGATACAAGATAGAGATCCGAAGCTTGACAAGAGACGGGCGGAGGTATGTTCACAGCAGAGCCGTCTCTAGGGAAAGAAATAGGCGGCTAAGTAACGAGTTGTACCTTTGTTGTGAAGAGTCAGTGACAGAGGGAAACAGATAGGACAACGACCTGGCATGCAAAACCCAAGGGCCAGGCTGGTCGTGCCTGGCAGCGCTATACTCGTGGCCGCACCTGGCCTGAGGCTGTGACCTGTCAGTCAAGTGCGCAAATTACACGCTCTCCGAAGAAGAAAAGAACTCGGCAAACCCCAACGAGACGGTTCGCAAAAACGCCGCTTGAGAAGGGAAATTCGAGGAGCAGGACCAACACGCAAGAGCAGGCGCACGGACTACAGTAGCACAAGACGTAAACGGCTTACCAAGGGGAAGCACAGAAGATGCGCCGGCGCCTCGAAATGACAACTATCCCGACACTAACCCATGCAGAACCCCTGCAGCCCGGGCGCTGAAAGGTGGCTGCCTACTTACGCTCAAAGCGATGAAGAACAAGAAAAAGAGATGTGAGCGACGGCCCGTCGTCGCAAAAGGCCCGGAAGCCGTAGAAATGCGAAGTAAGGGGATGCTTTTGTTCAGCCAGGCTCTTCCTCCACAGGACGTCCACAGAACATGAGAACCAAAGCAGCCTGCTGTTCCGTACGTGTCCTCTCGTGCCAACTTTCACCATTAAAACACGCCGGCAAGCGAGAAGTAGGAATCGTTTCTCTGCATGCGGATGAATTCCTTCCTTCGCATGCAGGACAAAAGAAGAATTCTAAAGCTAGGGCAGACAGTACACGAGCTAGACGCTTCTTCGCAGACACCCGTAACAAACTAAAAAGGGAGCTTATCATAGGCACAGGCGCTCCAACGTCCTATCCGTTGCAGAGCGGTGGCTTTTGGGCCGTCTGCGAACCGTCATCTCCCGGCGGCTATTGTTTTTCTCGAAAGAGACACGAGCTCCACACATATTTTCTTTATGGCTCCTTCAGGGGATACGATACACCAGAGCACAGGGTAAAAGTCCCAACTCAAGAGCGTCCCGACCAGTCAGGTCGCAGACCGTAGTCGCTACGCAGTCTGTTGCGTATGGTCTAAGGAGAATAACGGCGCTTGGAATAATCTGACCAAACCAGCAAGTCTTCACCCTTACGTGAACACAACTGCGGACGGCGTCACGCAAATCTTCGCCCAAGTATGGGAGTAACGAGGCTTCAAGGCGCATCGGGCTGTATGTTCTGCAGTGATGAGGGAAACTTAGGGGGCAGCAACGCGCCGGAGTCGGCCCCGGCTCCTTAGAGCTTGCGGAACCCTTCTTCCCGAACTGGGACCGAGTATACCCCCAGCCCTTAGAATGTTTACCCTCGCCCGTCGAGCACGCGCGCGTGCTCTGTCGCTTCGCCTGTCTGTTGAGCGTGACAGCTTCAGGGCGCCGGATGTAGGGACTCCGTGGCGTGGCGGCGCCGATTGTTGTCACGTTAGTTCGCCGGCATTCCTGCTGTCTAGGTCAACCTCGGGGCCGGTTCTTTTCTCAGGCAGCCATTCTTCTTCGTTTGGAGACTCCCCTTCCGTAGTCCGCCTTCAGCGACCTGGAGCATACAATGCTTCTGACCCTCGTACATGCCAGTGTTCTACCTTTCCTTCGGCTTCTTTCCAGATCTCGTTCTTCTGTCATGCGACCTCTCTCTGTCCTTCACCCGCCATTCGTTTCTTTTGTTCGTCCCAGCCGTCTTTAGTTCCCACGCTTTCCACGAGGCACCGACTTACCAGGACCTGCGGGAAGCTGTCATCCACCCCCTACGGGCCAAACACGCTTAGTTTTACTACCTGCGTTCCTTGCTCGTCTTCTCCGATGTATATGGACCCTCCGTGGCCGCTAATTCCTTCCTCGTCTACGGGTCTCCAGCCTTCAGCTCCGTGGGCTGTCTGTCGTTTCTCTTTGCAGCCACCCGATTTTTCTTCCGGTTCGTCTCTCCGTTTGCCATACCTGTGGCGTTTTCCTTTCGCTGCAGATCGTGCTCACCTGTCTCTTGCTCATACTTGTGGCGGGTACTCAGTCTTTACTGTCCCTTCTTTCTCGGGTTATCTCTCCTGCTGCCACACCATGGTCGGGGCGCCTCCTTCATCTCTGTCACATCAGTCTTTCTCTTTTCCTGCCGTATCATCCCCGCCATCTCTTCAGGGTCTCACAATGTCTCTTGCTTCTTCTGCCCTGAGCAGTCTAACCCCCAGGAGGTTCTTTGGAGTAGGGGGAAGCTTTGGCTATGATGCGTTCTTCCGCGGAGCTTCGGAAGTGCTGAACAGCTCGAACGTCCAACTTCAGCATCTTCCGGATACAGAAGACGGAAGTGAAGCGGACACAGCGACGCTTCATGTTGCTCGCTTGCCTCAGCAAGTCAAGCTTCTTGGAGCTCCTTACTTTTTCAAGTGAGAAGAGACCACATCCAGCATCGAACTCTCTCGACGAGTATGGACAGTACTGCAGGCCTGCTCGGAGTGTGTGCGTCTGCTTTCCCCGACGTGCTTCCGTGTGTCCGTGAAGACCTGTTTACGGAGTAGTGGTCTGCTGTCCGGTGAATCCTGACACGGGTGTCTGTACGAGTGTGTGGTAGCTTCTTGTAAGAGAAAGAGCCTGCGTTTGTCTGTTCTTTTCCTGCAGTTCGGCTTTTTCTTCTCTTAAAACATCGTGTGTTCTCAATGCATTGCTCAGGAAGAAACGAGCCGCGCCGTTGACGTTCTACCATCATCTAGTGGACTCTTCAGCCGCGAACCGAGGAGAGGACACCAGTACCGTTTCACACAGCGCTTTGGGGCACTCTCATTGCTTTGTTGCATCTGCTCAAGCATCGCAGCTGCGCAGCAAGACTCTAGAGAATGTTGTGTTTGAGCATACAAGGGGTTTTGCTTGCCAGTTGATTCTAGAGGGGCGAGGTGTGAAGGCCTACTTTGATCCAGACTGGCCAAATCTCATGGTCAGGTGAGAAGAATTCCTGTTCCAGAGCGTGCCCGAGTGTGTAGACACGAGATGCAGACACGTGTATAAGTTAGCGCTTACAGGTGACCTCACGTGTACCCGCCACTCTTGCCTACGTCGTGTAAAGTGATTTCATATCCACTCAGTCGTGCGTATACATCTGTTTCTGCTTTCACCAAGTGCTCGCCTGACTCACGCGTTTGTTCACCGGTGTATCTGCCCATGTATTCGGGGGAATGTCGTCTCTTCCCCTCTCGAGTTGGGGGTGAGGTGGGCGCCGCACTGACCTCGACTCGGGTGGGGGTCTCGCTGCTCGTACATTTTGTACATTTGGTTCTACAGAAACTTTGGAAGCTTTCCTGGTTTGCTCTCTCTGTTTATCTGAATCGTCACTGCTGTTTGCTGCGTGTGTTGCTTTCAGGCTGGGAGTAGGTGTGAAACCTCTTGCGCTAAAGAGGCTTGCAGAACAGTACGCTACGAGGGCTAAGATTTTCGTTGACAAGCGGGGTGAGAGACCGCTCCTGCGTCGTGATGTCGGGCCGGTTTGGTATAGCAGGTTCTTCAGTTGAGTAACTGTGGGCTCACGCCGGTGTTGAGGGCGCTCAGGCGACTGCAAGAAATTTTTACAGTCGATCAGGAGCCAGAAAGGGTAGTCGCCCAAACGGATTACCCATGGCAGCTGCGCGTCCAGTTCGAGGAGGAGCAGTTTTTCCGGAGTCCGTTCTGTATTGCTTTGGGCGGTTGCCGATGTTATACAGTTCTAGCGTGGGCGTAAGACTAGCGCTTCTCAGAATCGCAGCCCGTCTGTTCGAGGTGGGGAAGACGCGTGCGCGTCTCTGTGCTCTACTGCTAGCTACTTCCGTCGTTTTGTCGTAGAAAAGGTGGGCGGAACTCGGTATAACGTATGTACTTCGCGCGCGAGCCTCCTGTTGGCTCCCACCTTGGAATCTCCATTATGCTACCACATGTTCCTGCTTCTGCTGTTTCCAGGCCTAATTCTGACAGTGCACGGGTATGATAAGTGCGCGGTAGGAACGCTGACGATGTCCCTCTTTAACCACCTTCAGGCAAACCCTTATACCATGAAAGGAGCCCATGTGGCTATGTACCCCATTAAAAAGAAGGTGTCCAAGAAAAAGTGAACGAACAAAGGACAGGGTGTTTCCCAACAGTGGAGGAAGGAGGCGCAGATGAATGTGTATGGGTGGTATATCCGAGAGTGCTGGTGTTTGGGCAGGACGAGGATTAGTTCAGCGAGAGTTCTTGTGCTGTCATAAAAACCTGACTAGCAGCACATAGCATTGGTTCAGTCGAGACTGGAATTCTCGAATCGAAGATCAGGAGGGGGCGGAGAGTTACTGTTCTTGGACCTTGCAGAAGGGGGTCACCTCAGTCCCAGAAATGCCTCAGCTCTTCTTTCAAACTTGTCACGCGATCGCGTCTGTCGGGGTGGGCAAGACGGGCCTTCACTGTTGTTGCTCCGCGGCGTGCACGAAACGGGGTCGCGCTACACGACTACAGACTGGACGAGAGCACGATTACAGCGAGTTTCATGGTGATGGTCGGGTCCTTGGAACGTAGACACACTGCACCCGAAGCAGGAAGAGAGACGCCTTTTTGCGCAAGTCGAGATATGACTGAATGTCTCACCGGGCGACATTTCGGGATGGCGCATTCACACCGGACTTTGAAAAAGGTCAATGTGTGTTCGAGGCTGAGGTCAGGGCTGTCCATGTCTCCTGACACTCGAATGTTCGAGACCATAGTATCCAAGGGAAGAGCTACACACCACACTCTGAAGTGTTATTGGGAGCAGACTTCCCCAGGGTCCTCACGGCTGCTCAACACAGCCATGTAGCTAGGGCAGCTTCTGCACAGCGCTCACTGGATAGTACGTGCTCCGCCACTCTAGATGCAAGCTGCGCATGCTCTACAAGAGCACACACGGCTTCTGGTCTTCTTTTGTAGGTGAGGTCCCAATGCAGCTAACGCAACAACCCTCCGTTAGTTAGTTGTAAGACTGGACATGAGAGAGCTTCTTGCCGGTCTCGAGGTTTCCGAGTCCACACTTTTTGTCGCTTTGCCACGACATACCACCGAACCGGCACTTCTTACCAGGGCGGAAGGCGAACGTGTATCAACAGTGCAGCTGTGGAAGGTGTGCGATTCAGGCACTACCTCAGGTAAAGTGGCCGTGCAGTGACGCACAGTCCTTCGCGTAATACACGTATTGGAGTCCTTGAACCCGACCAGTATTCTCTTCGGCTTGTGTCACGAGTTCAGCTGCAGAAGGGAGGCACGGGGACGATACTGAAGAAGGAACTGCGGGGGTTGTCTGGGGCGCAGCGACACATGACACCGCGCATCCTGGAGTGCTCTTTTCACCCAAGCGTAGCCAGTTTAGGGCAGCTTCCGTCATCTGCAGGAGCAAGCAGATGCACTCCACTTAGGTCTCGCACTGTCCGACTGCTTGCCTGAAGTTGTGCGGTGACGTGGACGGTTGGGACGCTTACTCGACCCGTCTCCCGTCGACTTCTTTAGTCCAGTGTACAAACAGAAAACCGTAGTTAGCTCAAGCCGGCTTAGTTCTTTTGAGATATAGTTGCTTCGATATCTACGCCTACTTTTCGAACCAGTGAGTTGGGTAATAATCGCTGACTCCGGGTTGGGCGTATTGTTTTCTTTGCGGATGACTTCTGGGTTTCCCCGGGAAGAACAACGGGCCCGCGCTAGCGCTGAGGCTCCAGGGTGTGCCCGGGCATACCAGGATTGTCGTCGTCGGGTTGGGACTTTTCGCTACCAAAAAACAACCAGTAGGAGAGAAAAAAACACAGTTGCTTTGTTTGTTTCATGTGACGGCCCGGACTTCAAACCGAGGGCAGCGGTAGCCGTCGAAACATCTGCGCTTCCAGCATTGCTGCTTCTTCCTCCCACTCCTACTTGATTTTAGTCTCCTTCCCCAGATTTGCTCTGCTCCGCCCGACAAATGAAGAGGACCTCCGTGGTAGGTTTCACGTTGGATTGTAACTAGTTTTCTTTAGCTGGTGACCACGCAGTCTCTTCGCCGCCTTCTCTTGTGGCGAGTGTGCTTTCTGTAAGCTCGAAGTGGTCTGTACCAGCCACAACGCTGTTCTAACTGACTGTCGCTTGCAATCATTCTCTTCCGCATCCAGTTCAGGTCGTCTCTGTTCAATTGAAGTTCCCATTTACGTTTCTTCTTTTTGTACCTTCTTCTTGCTGTAGCGGTTACCTCCGCGTGTTTTCGCTCTTACATGTTTTCCCGTCAGTCGCAAAACGTGCGCCTTGTTCTTCTCTCCGTTCGGCACCACTTGCAAACTCCTTTCTTTTGTTTAGTCACACGACACACGACAGAAAAGCGTGTCTTTTTCGTGCCTTCTATTTATCTGCTACATCAGCTCAGTAGAGTAAGGATGGCGCATCGATCTGAAGCGCGACTCCGCCGCTAGTTTTCCGGGACTTCCCTCTCGCCCTTGCTCTTCTCTGAGTCCGGCACTGAACGTGAATGGTTATGTGGTGCCCCCAACAGAAGCCAACGGACAATCCGAAAGTGGTTCTTTTTTAGAGCCTTTGTGCTATGTAGTTCCACCTTCATCCAAGATGGAGGAGCCGGTGGCCGGCGCGGGACCGTCTCTGTCGGGAGCCGACGCTGCCCATGTCTCTCCCGTCCCTCCAAAGCCTTTCTCGCAGTTGTCGGACGGACGCGTCTGTGAGGGCGAATCTCCTTGTTGCAGCCAAGGCAGTGCACCTCCCAGAAATCCTCCTTTTCCTGGTCAGCGACGGTTTCGCAGTCCGGTCAATTCACGGTGTGCAGTTGAATCTGGTAGACAGTGTCGTTGCTCTTCGCGCAAGTCTTCCCAGCCTCATTCGGCGTTGGGCTGGCGCCATGCGGTCCGGGTCGGAGCAGACCTCTCACCTCTGTGGACATTTTTTGCCGACTATGCTAGCACTTTGGAGAAGGCCACCTCATTGGCGCGCGAGAACGGGGCTGCTCTCGATCTCATGAGCTGCGTCCGCCTCCCACACTTCGAGGCTTATCCGTGTCTCTCTCACCATCGTCCCGCCGTTACGTCTTGTCGGAATTGTAAGAATGATTCTTCCTTCATGGAGCGCGACGGTTCAACGGCAGCGCCTTCTTCAGCCTGTTCCCGGCCAAAGCCTGCCGCCTCAGCGGAATCCTCTATGGAAGTCCCCATGCCAGTCGCTGACATCTACACGGACCCGGAGGGAGGCAGGCCTGACCACGACGGAGTGTTCAAGAAGGCAGAACCAGTGGGAGACAGAGGTAGCGGTTGTCTGGCGGACTCGCGGACATGCAAAGGCAAGAAGCAGGGTAGAGATGCGGGCACGCAACTCCGCTCGAGCGAGAGAGAGTCGGAAAGAACGGTGGGCATTTCCGGAGAGTTCTCGGGGGACGTCCACACAGGCGAAGAAGAGAATGAAGTTGGTCATGAGTCCCAAGCTGTCGAGGTACCATCAGACGAGAAATTTTCAAGACTCGAGCAGGCTCAAACGGCTGCACGTCGAAATTTGATTCGAATGATGGCGATGCCTACAACTGCTTTCACCGTTGTTGCAGTTCCCGAAGCTGTCGGTTTTCCTTCTCCAGGTACTCCTGGTGGAGCATCAACTGCTCCTTCCGGTGTTTCGGCACCTGCTACTAGGAATGCGCCGCTTCCTGCAGACGTCCAGAAAAATGAGTGCGTCCCTAGTATCGGCCGAAGTGCTGACAGAGTTGTATGGACTCGGAATCTGCGGGCTGCCTTGGATTCTTTCATTCTTTTGCCGTCTTGGTACGGCGGAATCGAGCGGCGTCTGCTATTACAAGAAGCTGCTCTCCTATTGACAAACACCTCCACAACCGCTCTTCTTGAGGCCTATGTTGTCCATACGCTTGAGCGGGAAGCGCGGGCTCGTATTCCACGGATGCATGGACCGGGGCAAGCGGTGGTCTCGTCTTCCTTTCCATTGTCATCTGGTTTTCTACCCTCCCATTCGCGTTCGTGTTCAGGTCTCTCTTCGGGGACTGTTTCCCCGTCGAGCAGTCGACTTGCAGGCCAGAATACTCACGAAGGTCCTCTGGCACGACAGGTAATTCTCCAGGCCCCGCAGTCGACAAGCAGTCAGTCTTCCCGTGCGCACGCGCAAAGCCACGTATCGTTAGTTCGCCTGTGGGCGCAAGAGAACTCGATGCTTCCACATTTTGTCGATTTTGACCATTCAACGTCTTCTGTTCCTGGGTTTGGCACAGACTATATTTGTACTCCGGCACTATGGAACATGGAGGGGTGCCCAGAGTTTCTTTCTCAAGCAACTGGATCCCTGTTGCCCCTACTGTTTGACGACAGCTTTCTCCCGTTCGAGTCGTATTTTTCCTCTCTCCCATCCTCTTCTCATCGCCTTCTCCCACTCCTTCTCCTGCGCGGGTCCCTTGCGGGCTTCGGACCAGGGAACTATACCGGCTCGCATCTCTCTGCTCCGCTCACTTGCAGCCGTCGAGAGCTCGCAGTTGGCTCCAGAGAAAGCCCTTCCGTCATTTCAGACGGGGCTGACGACGCGGGAAGGTTTCGCAGAAGGGAAGGTGGCAGTCACAGTGCTGCGGCAAGCGCTGACGGAAGTCTTGTCCACACGGGTCTGGAGGGCTTTCAGCTGGAGCCGGGTAGACAAGGCGGAGAGCCAGCAGCGTATACTCTCGCAATGTGGACTGCAGCTGAAGCGGAAGCGTTTTACTTGAGGTGCCTGTATACTGTAAGGAGGATATCGGCGTTGTACCAGCGTTTCCCTCCCCTTTTCTTCTTTTCGGCAAAGCAGGCAAGCAGCTTTGAGAGGTCTACTGTGCATGGTGGTGGTACCCCTGTGCTGTGGCAAGACCAACAGCAACAGCGGTTGTGGAGTTTGGTTTTCCTTATCCTGTCTTTTGATTTATCTTCCTTGTCTTCTCCGTCACCGGTTTCGCGGTTTTTGGAACAAGGTGAAGGGCATCTGGGAGTAGACCACAGCCAAGAAAAGGGTGACGGACAGAGGGAACAAGTTACGCTACGCACCCAGAGGAGGCAGGTGGAAGCGGAAGAAAGAGGCAGACTTAGTTTAGTGGCCGAGATTCTTCTCTGTTCCGCGATCCGAAACGGCCGCGTTAGCGATGTTCTTCTTATCGTTCTTTTGTGCCTTCGCTCGGTCCTTCTCAGGGCACAAGATAACAATAGTAGCAACAACCCTGGTGAGGATTTTCTTCACCCACCAGCATCTTCTTCTTCTGTCCCTTCCACATCCTCGCAAAGCTTTTCCTCTCCTTGTGGCACGAAGCGTGGTAATCAAAAGCGAAAGAAGGGGGGTCTGCAGCGTTGGGGTTCGCATCCTTTGGAGGAGTTCCAGCTGATGACTCTCTTCGACGACTTGTCCTGGACTGTAGCTACGGCATCTTCGCTCTCTCTTTCTTCATCTTTTGTCTTGTCCAGTGATGCTCGCGTAGTGGAATTTGTAGGGGGCAGCAGCAGCACTTCCGGAGATTCCTCTACTTTTCTTTCACCGGAATCCGGAGATGCCAGTCCACGAAAGCAAAGTTCTTTTCTCGAGTTTAGGCGCAGGAGCCTCTCCAGCCCTGGGGACGGCTCTTCTTTCTCATCAAGCACCCGGGAGCAACAGAGCCAACTCGGCTCCATGGGGACCCGTAGACACTCTCATCAAAACTCCTCTGCTTCTCGCAGTGGACGTGTCCCTGCTGGTGAAGCAATGCAGCAGCAGCAGCCAAGTAGTGCAGAATCGGGCGATGTGACAGGCAGCTACTCTTCAGAGAACGTTTCACGTCATCCTGCAGCTCCAGGTGGTGGAAGAGGACGAAGGCCGAGTGCCACCGGGGTCCCGACTCGGGCTGAAAGAGCAGGCGAGAATGTGCAAGGTGGGAGGAGACAGACGGAAGGAGTCGGGAGTATGAACGCACGCTCTTTCACGTCAGCCTCATCTGCGTCAAGAGACACGGGAGGGAGGACGCGTCGGTTTGGCCGGGGCACTGCCGAGCATGACCCGCTCTTGCAAACGGGACGGGACGCTTCGTTCTCTTCTGATTCATCGCCTTCTTCGGGAGACGAGCTTGTACCTCGGTCTAGTGCTGTTGCCGCTGCTCGGCAGCCAGCTGTAGTCCCGCCGAGGAGAGGGCCAAGCACCTCTCTGGCCCCGGGATCTCATCGTGGCGCGAGAAGGAGACGGGGCCGGGGTGGACCGAGAGGAGAACGGGCTGGTTCACTAGGACTTGATGATGATGGCGCAAGTAGTGGCGGCAATACATCAGCGTCGTTTTATCTTGGTGATCGAGAAGAAGAAAGTGGGTTTCTTCAGCCTGAGTTTGGTACCGAACAGGGTCGGCGGCCCGAAGGTGTCCGCTCAGATCCGGAGAGCCGAAACGCCCCATTTTCTTCGGCGAACGGAAGACAGGCCACCAGGAGACGGCGGGGTCGTGAAGGGAGGAGGAGGTGGCTGGCGCCTGCAGGTTTAGGAGTACTTCTGCAAAATACTAGGGAAAACAGAACCTCTCTGGGGAATGACTCCCTAGCGAGAAATGGAGAAACTGAGAACAGCCCAGCTGAAGGAGGGGACACTAATGCAGCTCGAGGACACCAGCAGTGGAGGGAATCTAATGTATGCGCAGCGACTCCGGTGGGGGTTCGCGTTCGAAGGAGCCAAGCGAGCCTTGCAAGTTCTCGCATGATTGCAGCCCGCGTATGTGAAGATAGTCAGTCTCATACGGTTACTTATTTCCAACTTCCTTTGGGTCTGGAGCCTAGTGATCTGGATCTTGTTGGTGACGCTCCGTCACCTTTCCTAGGTGCCGACGGAGGAAGCGAGGGTTCTAGGTCGGGTGACGCAGTTTATGCTTCTCAGAGAACCAGTGATTCCGCCGCTGCCCTTGCTCCTCAGCTTCTTGGCACTGGTTCAGGCGGTTTGCGGGGCTGGAGCTTGTCTAATCAGACCGGTGCGTCCGTGCTACGTTCTCGCGGGAGTGGTGCCGGTGTTTTTTCTAGAGTCGCTTCGCCTCCCGGAGAAGGGAGACTGGTATGTAGGTACACGGCCGTGTCTCCATCCGCGTGGGCATCTCCTCGGCCAGCTTGGAGGGAGGGCTTGGGAACCACAGGCAGGAGACATGCATCGGAAACGATGCTCTCTTCTCTGTCATACTTTCCCGGAGGCTCAAGTGAAGGTGAACCAGCAGAGGGGTTAGGCGATGCCGTCTCTGCTAATGGCGCGGCGCCTCTCTGGAGCAATCCTGAAGTGTCTGAGTCCGCTGTAGGTGAGAGTCTTCGAAGTGCTCTCCTTGACTGTATTGGACAGCCGGCATGCACAGTTACTCATACTGTTGTCCAAGAAGGAGAAAGGGAATCGCTACTCTGTGGTCCACTCCCTCCGGCTTTAGTGCGTGTACCCAGGGTAGGCTCCGGAGAGGCTCATGGGCCGAGTCTCGATTCACAAGGGCACCACTCGAGGGGGCGACCAAGGACAGACCGCGAAGCAGAAGAGGATGCAGCGGATCAGGCGCCAGCCGACGGGCAGGTGCGGGGTGGTTTCGAGGATGAGCTCTCTCCGGCCTATGTCCGTGACCAGAGCACTACGGGCGGCGAAGTCAGGTCTTCTTGGCTTTCCTCTCCCATCTTCTCCCGTTCGTCGGCACCTGCTGGTCGCCGCCTTAGGTTGGGGGACAGAGAACTGGGGAGCTTGACAGCTAGCTCTCAGCAAAGGGACACTAGGCGATTTGTGCGTTTGTTACAGAGGCACCAAATGACAGCTCAGCTGGCAGCCACGAAAGAGGCTTTTGTTTCGGGCGTGCATGTGTGTCAGCTACTTGTCTGCGAGCGGATTTGTCCTGCTCTGTTGGTAGAGGGGGTTATCCGGACGAACGAGTGGAAACCAAACTTCGATGGTGTTTTCGAAGTGGGAGTAATGATCGCGGATGCGGGGTTCCGTACGGCTTACTCCTGTGAACGAAGAAAGACTGCCGGCGTTCGGCAGCAGCGACTACGAGCAAGGAACACGGGCGATTGTCCTACACAGACACAAAGGTGGTGCAGGAGCGGGGAACAAGCGGGCAGAGAAGACGCGAAGTCTAGAGAACGTGGGACTGGGGTAGTCAGGGATACGGGGGCTCCTGATCAAGAGTTATTGTCGGCATCTCGAAGCGCGAGGGCAAACCGAAGCAGAACGTCTGGCATGCCAACTTCAAGTCCCACAGTGTGCAGTTTCAGACCGGATTCCCCCGAAGCTGATTGTGCAACTGATAATGGAAATCAGCGGGAGATTTTGCGTGTGCGCCCCTGGGGACTGCCAGGAGGGAGAGGCGGACATGCTCGAGAGAAGGGTGGGACCCTAAGTGGGCGCCCGGGGGCATGTGCTGTCAGAAGTGATGGTGTTGGTTGGACTGGTTGGGGAAGGAGTGAAACCAGCGGCTTCAGCAGCCTCCCCCTGAGAGATGGATTTCCCGTTTCCTGTTTAGGGACGCTTGCTGAGCCTCCGTCTCTTGTTTCGAGCCAATCTCCTTCAAAAACTACTCGGCCTGGCCGACTTTACGGTGGCGAGGGTGGCGCGGAGGGAGGAAAGCATGAGGTTGCAAACTTGGACAGCAGTGAAGAGGCTTTCGAGGATCAAGAAGATGGAGTCGAAGACGCAGGAACGTACATACAGCTGGGGTCTAGGTGGGAAGAGACAATTGCTGGGAACGACAGGGTGGAAGGAGGGAAGCGCGTGTGGTGTATCACCCTCGTGCTGAATGTCGAAGCCGGCGAACTGGATGTTTTCGCCGAGGGAAAGCTGGTAAGGGCTAATGTTACTCAACTTTTCTTGTGTGCCTATACATTGCCTGGTGGTTTACGGCTTGGCGCTCCGAGCATGGGTGCCCTAGCAGTGCGGGGGGCGTAACGCAAGTGTAAACACGCGATTTCGAGCGTGGGCGTCGCCGGTTTTCGGCCTGAGCTAGCACAAGCTAGCACGAAGCAGGAGGCGCTTCACCGGCTCTGTGTCCACGGAGGATGTCAGGGCATCCGTTGAGATGCACTGCTTGACTCGTCAGGAGGCACTTCGTCCGTGGCTCAAGGTATTCCGGCCGATGTGCACACGTATTGTACTCACAAGGCGCGATTTCCTCACCACGGACGGCTGTTCGTGCACGCAGGGGCGCCAGCGAACGCGCGACCGTCACCGGTATGTCTGTTGGTCCTTCAAGCTTTGCTCTCCTGCTGCTTTTGAATTCCCTTTTTTCCAGGTACATACTTTCCGGAGTCTTCCAAACTTGTCCACTGCCTCCGCTGTCTCTAAGGATTCGACTTTTTCTGTCCCTTCTTCTCTCGGTTTCCGGTTTGCCGTGTCCCTCTCTTCTCCGCTCCACTCCGTGGCTATCGTGCCATTGCCCCGTTTGTCTCCTGTTGAGCTAGATCGTCTCCTGAACTACCACCTGCAGTCGTCTCGGTCGCTGTGTCCTTCAGCGCACGCGGCTATGAGTTCTCCTGAGGCGCTCATGGCTCACCTTAGCCACGCGTTGCTCCGTATGGCTCTGAAAGTACAACTGACTGCGGAGGCGCGGATGGATGTCTCTGCTTCAGGAACCAGGTCTCCAGCCTTCCGGGTACTCGGGGATACCGGCGTGGTGCGCAGCTCATCCGGAGAAGGTGAAACTAGAGGGGAGGGCAGAGGGAAGGGGGGCTCATTCTCTGAAGCGTCAAAAGAAGACAAGAGTGGAGGGACTCGGCAGCATGTTCAAGGGCCGGACAGCACTGCAGATGCCGAACGACACAGAACGAATCAAAGTGTTGGTGACCTGAGAGTGGGGGGAGCTGGAGTCACGGAATGGATTCAAGCTGACGATCTCACTTTGGGGATCTTGCGCGAGTGTTTAGCTGTCGCTTGGGAGATATGCTCAACCAAGCAAAGAGGGTTGGTCGCCGGAAGCAAAGGGGATGGACAAATCAAGGAAGAAGAAGAGGGAAGAGGGTTTCACCGGCCAAGAGAGTGCGTCCAGAGGGAGAGAGGACAGGTAACACCAGCACCCGCAGAAGTAAAGGCGGACCGTCGGGCGGAGGGTGAACAAGATGAGGTACTGTCGCCAAGCGCAGAAAGCCCCTGGTGGAGCGAATTCGCCTCTGATGTAAGTGAGAGAATCACGACTACTTCTGACAGTTCTCCGTCGTCCTCTGGAGAAGTTTTTCCCGGTGATACGATGACTCTTGGGACATTCTACTGTCTCCTGCGTGTCTGGACACTCCTCCTCTCTAGGGCTCCTGTCTCGACTTATCTCTCAAGTAAACAGGATAGCTTGAGGAGGACGTCTAGGCCTACTTCGGCGCCCTTCTGCTATCCTTGGAGTTCCCCGGTAGCTCCCCGTCCGAGCCGTTCTCTACCGGCAGATTCAGTCTTTCGGAGTCGAAGCGAATCTGAGGTTATCTGGCTCAAAGCCGCTTTGGACCGAGCGTGCGAGGGAAGTGACGTAGCGATAGGCAGCTTGCCAACAGCCGTCTATGGGTTAGCTCTACTCGCAGGTTCGCGCGCCCGGGGAGATACGAGTGGTTTGTCTTTTCCGGTATCTGACAGAAAGCAGGCAGATCCGTCTGGAACTGTCGTGGGTCCTGGTGTTTCAGGAAACGCTGGTGGAAGGCCGTTGTCAAAGCCGTCTACTCGAAATATGTTTACGGAGTCTTTTGTCTCTGCGAACATGGCGGAAGCCGCTCGCGCCGCTGGGGCGTCTCCTGGACTTCTGCAGATCTGCATCGAAGTTCTGAAGGGGTGCTGTCCTTCCCGCTCGTGGAGGCTTCTCCTTACGAGCGCTGCCGCGGAGGCTGCAACTGTTACGGTGTGCCGATATCTCGTGGTTTCTCCTTGGGGACGAGTTTTTCTCCAGGCAGCCGGTCTACCTGAAAGCACCTCGGGATTGCACGATCCACTGCTCTCACACGGTGCGGATTCCTTTGGCACGGCTGCTGGTTCCTCTGTGGAGCGGTGCTCGCTACTAGTGGAAGCGGATGCGAGTGATATGTCGCTACCAACAATAGATCTGGAGGCCCCGCAGGAAAGTGGTGAACGCGGAGGGGAGTATCACCAAAGGTCCGTCGTGCAGACGCCTTCTGCTTCTAATCTGACCCAGCCAGTGAAGCTACGGCAGTTCGGCGGCTTCCTGCGTGTTTGTCTACCTTCACTTGTCGCCGCCTTGGAGGACTTCTACGGCTGTGTGTATGCTCCGCTACTTGTGTGGCCTACCCAGGAACGGAAAGTACAGGATTTCAAGCGAACGTCTGACGCAAGGCAGCTGCGCGCCTGGTGTGACGGTGCTGAGCAACAGTCAAGTGAAAGAGATCATGATGGTGACGAAGACAAGTCTGCTACTTTGCGGGGTGGTTTAGCGCTGCAGGTTCAGTCAGACGGGAGTCAAAGTTTACGTGCCTTTGAGCTTCGAAGCCTGGCCAACCGTGCGTTCTGTACTCTTGCTACTTTAGGGGGGAATACCGGTCTCCTAGCCTTAGCCATCACACACTGTCCATCGTCTCTTATCCTGCGACTTCTGCGGGTTTTAGTAGCACTTGCGTGTCCTCCTTCCAGGACGGTGCTCCGCATAGCATCAGGTGATCAATTTGAGGGCAGCACGGACTGTCAGCGGGTGGTCGCAGTGAGCGAAAACGTTCTCAAAGCTCCTGGATCAGGAGAAGTGAAGAAGGATGAAACGGAGAGAATGGCGAAGGAGGGGAGAGCAGACCCGATGAACCAGACGGATAGCATTCACACAGTCGAGTGCCAAAAGAAGGCAGACAGTCCGGCTGAGCGTAGTGTCCCCGCGTCGCCCGAGGTAGACCAAGACGAAGAGTTGAGGGACGAGATGATGGTTTCCATTGAGAAATTAACACGGCTTGTGTTGCGGCCGCTCCGTCGTATGCTGCTCCAGATTTTCCTTTGTGTTCGGAGGGAACTGTTACACGCGGTGGCTGAAGGAAAAGAAGAACAGCTGCGGAAACGGGGTGCTGAGGAGCAGCGACGTATCAGGCGGATGCTGTCTTCCTCAGGCAGGTCTCGGTCAGGTTCTGTGAAAGAAAGGAAGGCCGAGCGAGACGGTGCAGACGGGCAAATCTTAAAAGGATGTGAGATTGCCAGTGAAAATGATGACAGTGGAGGAAAAACAGATCCGCTTCGTAGAGTGATAAGCGCTACGGTGGCAGGTGTGGCAAGCGAAACCGGATTCCCACGAGAGCAAGAAGACAGGAGACAAGGGAGAAGACTCCAGGCGAGGCCTCGTCCACAAGGCCGAACTCCTTCTCCCTTTTACGTTGGGCCGTTATCGGGGGAAGACGAAGGTGCGCTGCACTCTTCTATAAGCCAAGCGCATACACACGACGTGTCTTCGTCGGTCTCTCCGGTCCATGTGGAGAGGGACGGGTATCCAGGGGCGGGTGCAAGCTGTGCTGCCGGCCACCAGGGAAGTAATGTGAGTTGTTCCCGAACACAGCGTTCTTCATTCTGGGTTGAGCCTCCACCTCTACGCCAGAAGGTCCGTCGACATCTCGACCTCCTTTCCGATGCGTTCGATCTTGTTTTTGGCGCTTTGTCATCTAGTCCTGAAACTCTTTCGTTGAAGTCTTCGTTATCTCTCCCGTCTTCTGACCAGCGGGGGAGGAAGCCAGACTCATTTATCACCCGCCATACACCTTCGCTTGCGGAGGGAAGCTTCCAAACAGGTTTGGCGGTTCAGGTGAAGTGTTCCCATCGTCTTTTGTCTCGTGTTTGCGAGCTGATGGTTTGCCAACTCATGCTTCTTGTAAAGTTTCGCAGACAGCAATTGTTTGTGGCTCTGCTTCCCTTCATGGCTCCTGGGGCTTCAATAGCCGGTGCTCATGGGGATGGCACACCGATTGTCTTACTAGAGATGCTAGACATCTTCTTTCTTGCGGTGCTTCCAAAGCTCCTCTCTTTCTCAGGGGTGTTAACATCATCTGCTATCTACGCCGATATGGTTCTTGCGCTTTGCACCAGTAGCAATCCCGCTGCTTCAGTCTTCGAAAGAAAGAATAACGGAGCAATGTGGTGGCGCAGAGGTGCTGGGTCTTTGTCTTCCGCAAATAGCCTACGAACACGTAGCAGTCGCCCGGTCGGAGCACTAACCGACAGTGGAGAGACGCATCAGGGGGACGTGCAACAGCAGGGTGAAGCAGGACACCTCGGAGAGGAGGGGCAGCCAACCGAATACGAAGAAGAGCGCGGTCCAAGAGGCGGTGCCTCTCTAGGGGTGCTGGTGTGTTGGCCAGACGCGTTGCCTGCTATTCTCGGCGCAGTCCAGGGAGGGCGTCAGAAGCAGAAGGGCAGGCGAGCCAGAGCAAAGACTCGGAGGGCTCTGTCTTCTTCTTCTTCATCGTCTTCATCAGAAGAGGAGGAAGATGGAGATCGCAGCTGGTTAGAGGAGAGTTTGTTCATGCTTCCGTCCCCCAGTAGAGCGTACCGCCGGATGCGCGAAGAGGCTTGTAGTGTGTATGTCATCGAGACGAGGCATCCCATGACAATGGTGATGGATTTTTGTTTACTTCTTGATTTCACAAAGTTGTGGGGTTCTCGGGGAACGACACCCCTCGGTGACGATGGGACAGGTGAAAACACAACGGAAAGCGGTGATACCTTTGACTCCCTTCTGCGTGGAAATACGACACATGGAGTTGACGTGCTCAGTGACGCTTCTTTGAGTGCAGCAACCAGTCTTGGACGGATGCAGGTAACAGGCACTGTTCTCGAGGACTGGCTCAGGGGCGAAAGTAGCATGAGTGGAGGTGAAGGAGCGCAGAGGGTGAACATTCGCTTTGATCCTCGAAGCAACATCTCTGATTCCGGAACTGAACTGAACGTGAAGGTAGGGTTCTAAAGGCTTATCAGACGCGCGTGCTCTGGTCGTTTGTTCTCTTCTCGCGATGCACGTCAAGTCTGACTATTGACGATGTGCCGCTGAAATGTGACCCCTTCTACGGGAGGGGCTGCAGTTTACGCACTGGCCGGCCCTCCTGGCTCGTCCGCCTTTCACAGGATTACCCAAGTATTTGGTAGGGATTTGTTGTCGTATGCCAACAGTTTCCGAGGCCCAGTCAACCCAGCGTACGCCTCGGCGCGTTGCCGGCTCACAGAAGACACCCAGCAAAAGAGCCCGGAGTGCTGCTAGCCGCGAAGCTGTATCTAGTCGCATCGCACGACAACCTCAATGTCTGAGCCGCTCTACTCTCAGCAACCGCGGTCACAGTCCGCTGGTCGTTGTCCCTGCTCCCCTGCTTAATCGTACATTCCAGTGCCTTCGTGTTTTGTTTCGCACCCGCCTGTGTGGCAGGTAGTGACTCGACAAGGAGCGGTGAAGACGCAGCAATGTTTCGAGAAAAACTTCCCCCGTATGAAGTTCAAGGACGTGAAATCGATTGAGGTGAGATATTTATGTCGCGCTCATACCGCTACTACCGTGGCCCGTCCCGCTCCTAGTGTTATGACAATGGAGCCCAGATCTCTAGCGAGAAACTCTTTGGAGGCAACAAGCATCCGGGACTTGATGACGCACGTTGGTCCGTCGTCGCTTTCTGGAGAGCAGGATGACATCTCGAGCTTGTCTTATCTTTCGTTGTCAGATCGTATATGTTTCACTCACGCGTGTCTCTTCCGGTTTGGCCGTGTTTGTCGGAGTCCAGCTGTACATGCTGGAAGTATTCCTGAATGCGAAGGCAAACAGGCCTGTGTCACTCTGCCACCACGTCCCTTGGCTGATGCGTACGTTCCTGGCGGTATAGCTTGTTTGTCCACGTTTAGCATACGGATTGCATGGCCATCAAAAAGTAGTGTCTTTCTTTTGTGTGGTTTTTTTTTTTCCCTGTGCCCCTCAGTTCGACTTCGGGTTGGCCTATCCAAGTACGGACTGGGGTTTTCGTTGCCAGGTAGAGGCTTACAAGCAGTGGACGCGCCAGCAGACCCACCCATCAGTTGAACTTCTTCTTGCTGCCTATGAGACCTCCTTCACGCTCATCCACCATGTTGTTGATGACCTCTCCCCGTTGTGTCCCGCATCTTCTTCCTCCTCTTCGTCCTCTATCCTCACCGCTTTGGGCGGTCCAGATTTTGCGTCGGCCATCTGTACCCTTAGGCCGTTACTTCTTTCTCAAGATGTTTTGCTTCTCAATCCTCAGTCGTGTTGCAGAATGCAAGGTGAAGACAGATCGTTCGGGGCCATCGGCAGTTTCCACGTGTCTCAGTCGGGCTCCGAGAAACAACCAGGGCAAGCAGTTTCCATAACAAGAAATGACAGCGCGAGCCATCCCCCTGCAGCCTCAAACGGGCCGTCAGAAAGTCGAACTGTTCAAGATGCAGAGCACAGCGTTCTGACGAGTGTCCCAGATGCCGACCGCAGTAAACAAAAGGGTTTTGACTCCTACTTGCTCGAGTGCCAGCGCAGTCAGCGCCTGCATGGTTTTTCTGCTGTATCCATGGTCCCTTGGGCTAGATGCGCAAACATGCTCCGTACCGCCGCTGCGAATCTGCAGACCGCCACGCAGAAGATTGGTGGAGCAACTAGCCTGTCAGGACAAAGGCCTCCTCCTCTCTTCGAGGCTGCTCCGTTGCATTCTGCTGGCCTGTTTTCTGCTGAGTCCTTCTCTTCTCACGCCTCGCTTTCTTCAGCTGCCTCGTCGTCGTTTTTTGTAAACGCTGTCCTGTTGGATTTTGTTTACGGGCGCTCAGCAGTCGCCCGGGCGATTATTGCGGCTGGGACGCGTTTCTTCTCCAGCCGTGCATCGCGTTTGATCGGGCCGCCTTTGCTGCCTGGCACTCCCGCTGGACTTGCGATTGCCGAGCGCACTATTTTCGCTCTTCATCTTCTGCTTCTCCCTCCTGCCGCGTCAGTGTTTTTTGGTGTCGTGGAGGCATGCCTTGATGGACTGCGACAGTCCCCAGTGGAAGACGAGGACAAAAAGTCAGCAAGACAAGAGCGGCGCAGCGCTGCGATGGGCTTGACTCGCCCACGCACCGTTTCCTACTTGGAACCTTCTTCGCCTGCGGGCTCCTGCCTCGAGAGTAGAACGGGCGGAGGGGGCTCTTGTTCTCTCTCAGCGGGCGGTGCTAGGGGCCCCCCATGCACGAGCGACAGTGAGCACACGGACGAGGCTGCATCAGTACAGTTGCCTACTCTGCTACAGCTGCTTTGGTATATTTCGGCTCAAATGGTGCGATTGGAGATCCATAAGGTGGCTCAGCGTCAGGTGGACAAAAGCGCTGAGGCCCTGCGAGGGAAGGGATCTGACCCGAAGACAGTGCTCTCGCGGGAAATCACGAATCGGGGTCTCTTTCTTCTCGAATGGCTGCATCTGACTCCTGCAGCCGCTTTGGATGAAAAGAGATTTGAAGAGTTGCCGTTGCAGCTGCATCAGTTGAAAACGGTGCTCCTGCGGGACCGAACTCTTCAGACAGTGCTTCGGGTGGCGTTGCGCACTGGAGTCGGCACGAGGAGCGGAGAGCACCAGCAACGGGAGGTCCAGTCACGAGAGAGAGGACGGGAGAGAGAGCAGCAGCCGGTTCATTCAGAAACGAGATGCCTCGCAACGGCAGTAGACTTACTCCATAGCTACGGAGTCCGTGTATGCGTCGCCGTCCAAGCACTCACGTTGCTGATGAGAACTCTTCAGCAGAATATCTGTCTGCAGTCCTGGATTGAGGAATCTCTTGTAAATCTGGAGTCGGGGTCTACAGAAAGAAAGACAGGAGATGAGAGCCAGAGTGAGGAGGGACCGGAAGAAAAGGTGGACACGACGGCGGAAGAAGGAGTAGGGTCCCAGTCAAAAGTAAAGCGGTGGCAGCCAAGAAATCACGAAAAGAAGAGAACAAAAGTAGATCTGATTGCTGCAGCTAAAGTGGGAGAGCTGTCGTGTTTGGCTGTCGATGCTGCCTGGCGGTTATTACGATTCCTAGGGACTCTCTCGGAGGCGATTGCCGGGGGCAAAGGAAACGTAACAGAGGAGGATGAAACACGCGGACGCATGCTGGCAGTCGTCAGTGCTTCCGCCCTCCCCAGGTAGGAGCGCAGTCATGGCAATGATGAGAGGACTGTAGTCTTGTCTGCCACCCTTACGCTGTATTTGCGGGTGAAGAATGCCATGCATAACTGTTGTTTCTGTGTCGTAGAACGCACTGAGTGCTCGGATGAGAGCCGTCGGGTAGCGAGCAGACACTCTTCTGGTTTGTGAGCGGGGCTATTGAACTCTGCGAACTTCAGATACCTCCGGACAAGAGACGCTGGAGACGGCGGCTGAAAATTCACGCTTTGCAGTGGGTTCCAGACCGGCAGAGGCAGTCGAAGGCTGCTTGTGACTCCCATTGGTGCGGGTGGCTCACTTCAGTGGCTTCTTTGCCATGGTGCGAATGCTGTTTTTCTCTGTGTACATCGGCAGGTGTTTCGTCACTGATTATGAGAGACTCCTTCGGCCAATCCTCTCGTTCTGCGGAGCATCTTTCTATTCGTCTTCTGGTTTCGTTAGTTCAGCCTCTCTCCCAGCTCTACCTCATTTCCTTCTTGGCGTTTCAGCAGTACTGCCTTTCGCTCCTGAGGGCGATTCCGGCTTCTCACTAAAAGATGGGGTCGTCTCTAGTGGTAACGTGTCGTCTAAATCACAAGGCGGTGTCCTGGTCTCATCTCTTTGCGGAGTGATAGAAACGCTTGCTGATTTCTTTTTTGTTTCCTCTTCCGGTCCGTCGGAACCACCCAGCGTTCTCAACCCTGCCTATCCCTACGGCTTTGGCATCCAACTAGCTGCGTTATCCAGAGCCTGGCTTGTTCCGTACCTCCTCGCACTCGTGAGTGTCGTGGCCGCTGCTCGGTGTGCGCGGCTCCGGTCGGCGGGAGCGTGGAAAGCAGAAACAGGAAGGATAGTGGTAGGCGACGGTTTAAGGTCGCGAAGGGCGAAAAATGGGGTCGCTTTCAAAGGTGTGGAGCACACAGCAGACGAAGAGATTCAGCGCGCAAGAGATGAACTGGCGGCTGTAGTGCGCTGTGCCCGAAAAGTTGTGCAAGCTACAGGCCGGGGGTTCAGAAAGATCTTGGAGTGGCAGACACCGAAGAGGCACGTGGCCATTCCTCTCCCTGTTTTTGCTTGTGGAGGTGCACGCGAGACTGTGCCTGCGTCTCCGCCGACTTCAGTATCCTCTTCTCCACACGCGCCGCGGCCTACCGAGAAACGACCACGTAGTCGACCGCGTATTCTTCCGAGGCTGAGAAACTACCACTCTTCTTCTTCGTTCCCTGCGTGTCCGATTTCCCACCAGACAGCCGGAGCCGGAGTGCCTATACGGGGTTTCAACTCGGGGGGTATCCTTGGAACCAGGGGAAGTCTGAAGTTGAGTAGCTCAGCATCGGCTGCTCTGTTGACTGAGCCGTGGACCCGACAAGCCCAGGAGGTGACAGAAGCTCCGCTAGAAGCAAAAGATACTCCGTCAAAGGGTGTCGTTTCTCTTGCTGCCGTTTCGCGGCAGGATTCCGGCGTGAGAGCTATGCTGCGTCGTGCCGGGAACCATTTGAACAGCCTCGCTTCAGTCAGCTTCAGTGACGCCATCGTGGAAGTCGCGCTAGTGTTTGTCCCCCAGTGTCGTTCTTCTTTTTCACGTCCTTGCTATGGAGTCTCTCAGGAGACAGAAGTCTGCTCCGCGGGATTTGGAGCTTCACTGGCTTCTGTCCCTGCTGACGCGAGTGTGGCCAAACTCTTGGACAGGCATTTCAGGAAAGTTGATCAATGTTTCGTCGCTGCCTGCTGTCCTGTGCCCTCGTCCTTGCCGACCAAGGGACCGGACCTCGGAGGCGGGGCCACGGGCTGTGACAAATTCATGCCGGATGGTACTTCCTTGGTGCCAGGGGGCAACGAACGCGAGCTGGGTGTGCCGCCGTCATCAGGCGGAACAAGCACGCAAGAACATGATTTGAAGAAGGGAGCAAGGTCCTGCGGGTCAGGCCTGTCAAAGGGCGCACGCGTCGGTAGCGATGCAGACGACACAGGAACACTGCGTTTGGAACTTTGGGTCAGGACAGCGGGTCAGGCTTTCACGGATCTTCTCGCCTCTGGGGCCGGAAGTGTTGGGCACGTCTTGGGAAGCCCCAAAGACCGAAACCCGAGCCAGCTCGAGAAGCGCCGCCGCAGCACACGCTACTCCTGCTATGCTGTAGTGGCTCCCCGTAGCAAGAAGTCAACTGGAGTCGCAGCCACGCCGTCTGCCTCTGGCACCACGCATCGGTCATCATCTCAAAAAGAAGCGGTCGGCGGACGTGTTGCTGGCAGTGGAGGCGCAAGGAGTGATTCAGCGAACAGGAACCGTCTTGCGCAATACGACTGGCATGCCCAGGCACCTGCACGCCTTGGCGTAGGTGTGGCTGCTACTGGCTCGGTGGGTTTGCCGCGTACACCTCGCGGTGGGCACCCGGGCTCGGGGTCAGGGGTTCCACCTCTCAGCGGTTTAGCCAGCGGTGGGGTCTCGCGACCTTCTTCGTGGCCCGTCGAGCCGAGTCCTCCAGCTGTCGTGGTGGAGAGCAATGCTCGTGAAGAGGGAGAGCGAGCAGACCTGTCAGCAACCGACCTTGTGCTTCGTCGTACACCCTCGATGCGTGCTCGGTTCCTAGCCGCGGCTGAAGAGGCCCCACAGCTCTCAAGCACGTCCGGATACCTGCTCGCCCAGGGCGTGCCCCCTCCTTCGCCGAGACCAACTTCTCCGACTGTCTTTGCTGGGGACGCGAGTGTGAGCGCGAACGTAGAACTTAGGAGAGTCAGCGACGCAGCAGCGGGGGGTGACGGACGGCCCCGGTTTGACAGGATTCCAAGAAGGAATGAATTCGGCGGACGAGACGAACCTGTGATAGGCCGAGAAGGCGAAACGGGACAGAGTGCTTCTGTGCCGACGGAACGGGCAGGACAGGACAGAAGAGCGGGTTGTCCTTCCAGAGTGACTGAGGAAAAGGGGCAACAAGAGAGAGACTCTTCGAGCGATTTCAGCGGAAGCGACGAAGGAACCGACGACGGATGGTGGCAGGGTGGAAAAGCTAGCACGACTAAGACGAGAATCGTTCAGATCTCAGAGAGGAAAGGAGGGGCTCCAGGGTGGCTAGGGACGGTTCCTTTTACTCGGCTTTTGGTTCCAAATGAGTCTTCGTGGAGAGAGGCGGCCGAGCTCGCGATGACGTCTCGGAAACCAAGAGTCATCTTCTGTGGAGGAGACAGATTACCAGTTCACGGTGCGAGAGTGTCTCGGTCGGTTGTGTCTCGCGTGCGGCTTATTAGAGAGATGAAAGACAGCACTCTCGACTATGAACAGAGGACAGCCGTCAAAGACCATCGCGAGAGGGAATGCTGCGTGGGGCTACCAGAGCGGAAGGAGTGTCCGTTACTGGAAAGGCAAGGGCCGGCGTCGAATCTCGGAAGAAAGATTCACAGAGGATGCGAGTTGGTGTCGGCAGAGGCGGCGAATCGGGTAACAGCGTTGCGTGGAATGATTTTTGTCGAGATGGGAGAGCTGAGTGAGCTAACTCCCGAGCAGGTTCAACGCGGGTTTGAAGACCATTTGACGGCTCTTGCTGCTAGTAATGTTGATAGAGTTGCTTCGTCTGTTCCAGCTGTCAAAACACCTGGCCCTAATCTTTCGAGAATGTTAATCAGCCCCTCCTTGAGACCGTCTTCGTTGTCGCGGGCGCATGCAACGGAGGCCAGACATCAGATAGTTCCGACCTCCGCTTGGCCCACCCACTTCTCGAGTGGAGCTGCCCAGGACGGGTCTCTGAGGACAGGAGAGCTGGAGGACTGGACGGCAAATTCTACAAGTCCAGACCCACGCCGAGCCGAACAGCCCTCCGTCAGCGGGGCGGCGTCCTCTCCCTCTTTGGATCCCGTAGTGAGTTTCGTTGGTTCGTCTTGTGCACGGACCGATTCCAACACCTCAGAACAGTCAAGAAACAGAGCACGCGGAGAAACGCCTTTGCCTTCATGCCAGTCGTCTCCTGATCAGAGCTTCGTAGAGCACCGCTCTGTGAGATCCGAACGGTGTCTGAGTGTGCGTCAGCAGCAGGCGAATGTCTTGCAAACTCTCGATGCGCTGGATATGCAGAGGGACTGGCTGCATGTGGTTGCTACAATGGGAGACTATTTGTGGTTAGCATTTCGATCCGTGGTAGGACTTGCTCTCGGACCTCATCTTCGCCTTGTGTGCGCATTTCTCCATTTTACACAAAACAGTGCGGAGGACGGAAGCACAAATATTGACACAAGAAAGAGCACTGAGAAGTGTCCAAATGTGGTGCCCAAGCAATTACGTGGGCAGGTGGACGCGGAGAAGTTTCCTCGTCATCGTGGTCGCGTGGAACCCCGTCTCCATCCCAGAGTCACGCGCCCTCGGTTGTTGTTCTCCTTAGTGAACACGTGCTTGCGCGAGTTCGGTCTCTTATTGAGATGGTGCGTGGGACACCTCGAGCACACATCTTGCTCCCTCACCGACCAGGCCGGTGGTCAGCCTGATCGAAGTCTCTCATGGATGTTATCCTCCCTGCATCCATCGATGGAGCTTCCTCAACCTCTTTCACGTTCTCACCTGGCTGCGCTAATGCTGAGATTGTTGGACGTCTCTGGCAGTACTCGGAGCGGCTTGCCTACGCGGAAGTCAGCCGGTCCTGACTCCGGACCAGGTACTTCGGTCTTCGCACAGCCTGCTGACTCGCCAGACGGGGACCCGAAGGCGGGGACAAGCGCCGCACTGCAACAAGGCAACAATATACGGGCCTGTGAACCGAGAGGATTGGGCGAGCGTCGTTCCATTTCGGCGGCTTCACCGGGTGCTCTCTCAGCTGATGCGTCTGACTGTCTCTTTCGATCTTCTCTTTTTGCGTTGCAACTCACATCCCAACAGTACTTTCATTTGACTCCCACTCAGCCTGCAACTCTGTTACCTGATATGTTGTTGAGTGGCGTTGGCTTAGGGAGCAGCTATCTTACGGACCTTATCTGGCACACCACTCTACACTCGGAGAACAGCAGGGGACGGTCGTCGGACCAAAGCAATTTCCCCCGGGAGTGGCCGGCCTGGACCTCCGGCCGGCAAACGCGATCCCTTGATGCTGCCCTAGGGCTTCGAAACAAACTCCTTCTTGAACTGGAGAGGATATCGAAGGCCGGCGCTGTTAGAGGTGGCTGCCGGTCGGAAGTCACCGCTGCGTTCTTATCCTCTTTTTCAGATAAGCCAAGCCACACACTTGGTCCGCTGTCCGCGTTGGTGTGTGCGTTAGACGTGGGCCGAGAAAAGACACTGCAACTACAAGAGGCAAAACAAGGACCGGCACAGTTTGAGCCTTCAGCTTCACCGAGAGAAGGAAGTGGCGGACAGAGGGAACGGCGTTTCTCCCGCTTCGCCGGCATCTTCCCAACGCCTGCGCATGCAGGGTGTGTCGCTCATTCAACTGATCGAGTCAGCTCAAGACACACGGATGAGAAGATGGCCTACGTGCGGTGGACAGAGCAGCTTCCAATGTGTCTCACCGCTGAAGCTGTAACTATTGGGGTTCTGCAGTTGCTTCAGTGGATTCTTGAGTTTCGAGGCATTGACGTTTTCGATGACCAGACTGTTGAAGTGCAGGCGTTGTGGGGCGGGGCGAAGACGGCTGAACAGGCTGGAATTGAGTCCAGCTGTGCTGGTGCGTCCTCCGGGTCTGGTGAGGGGAGCGGTGGTGAACAGTGCGTGGCTGGTGCAGTCGCCGGAGGGAAGGAGGCCGCAGACAGAAGCCCTTTGAGTTGCGCGTATCCAACCAAGTCGACGCAGTCGGCTTCTCTCGCTTCTCACTGTAGTGACGACCAAGGCTTGTTGAGCGGGGATCTCCTTTCCCGCTTGTTGGCAGCCAGTATCTGTGGTCGGCCATATTTGGGGCGGTGCCTGTTCCGACTTTTGCGTCTCCTCTTGACGTCAAGGTTCCTCAGGGTTGCCGCCTGCGCAGCCAACTCTCCGGAACCTTCAGGACACAAGAGGACACCTTCAGATGCAGGGGCGGAACTGTCGGCTTTTCTTGATCTGTACCCGAGCTCAGTCCCACAGGTGGTAGCGCGTGCGCCTCTCCTCCCTGCCCCCCCTGCTTGGCTGCTGTGGGATCTCACCGGACTTGGACTGAGTCAAGCGAGCGAGCACGCAGATCCGCAGCAGACGGCGGCCCCAGGATATCGTGCACGCGAAGGGGCGCCGCCGAACGAAGAGAGGTATTCGGCCCGCAAGGTAGCAGGAGCGACTGATGACGTGTCAGTCACATCAGGGATTAGAAACACCTCTCACCCATTTTTACAGCCCGCTACACATGGTAGGGCTGTTACTAAGCCGTATGCGGAGGGTCCACCAGTGCTGCGTAGCGGCGGTGCGAGCGGGCAGTGCGTGGCTAGAAAGCCTGTTCCCCGGCCAGCAGCTGCCAACCGCTCCTTGTCGTGCTCCGCCTTTCCTTGTTCAGTGAGGCACCCGCAGACTGGAGTTGGCGGAAAATCAGGAGCGGGCCTGGAATGTGTGTGGGCGGGTCACGGCAAGAATATGCCTGTACTGCACCAAAAGCTGTTGCCATCCTGTTCGAATGGATCGTCGTCGTTGTATCGTCTTATTCCCTCTCCTGCTGGTTTCCCTCCCGCAAATTTGGCACGAGACAGGGTGGACGATCCGCGTCTTTGGGGCTCGTCTACGTCTCTGGTCCAACCAGTTGTCCTCCGAGCGTCGATTCCTTTGCCAACTCTTGGGCCCAGCTGGTACCGGCTTGCGGTAAAGCCTGGTTGTGGATGGTTTGAGGTCACTGCCATGAACGGTTTCTCGTTGAGGAGATTTTGTCTCGGACAGGCGAAGCAGTCGGGTATCAAGCACTCTGACCTTCTTCCCGGACTAGGCCTCGATGTGCCCGCGTCGCGAGCTGGAAAGGACTTCGGTTTCAAGGTAAGGAGAAGATCGGCGTATGGCAACGGTCCCCGAAGTGAACTCGTGTTTTTGAGAGTAGTAGAGGGACAGAAAGGAGACGCGACAAGAGGGGCGTGGCAGTACCAACCCTGACCCTTGATTTTTTTTTTCATGGAGCTACACTCAGCTGTGTGGTGGACAATTAGCGGGGGCGGACGACAGTGGAGAGGTCGAATTTCCGAGACTGGAACTGTTCCCGGCCACAGGCTCCATGACATCGTGAACGTGGGTTTACCTAGTGTGATGTCTGCCGCCAGCCTTGTTTTTAGCAAACGGCTAGGCACGTTCGTTCACAGCTACACCTTCGTCCTGGTTCTCGTGACCACAACTTTTTTTTTAGGAGCCGAAGACGCAGCGTCTGCCTTCACACTGGTAGCTTATATCTATTGGGGTCGAGGACCCCAGTGGTGCAGCTGCGGCTCTCTCAAAAGAAGTGCTTATGCCACGATAATCGAGTTGAAGAAGAATGTAGCAGTTTTTGTGTACACAGTGGTGCATGAACGGAGGTCAAACTTGGTGTTCTTCGTTTCCCTGCCTCCTATTTTTCCCTTCAGTGTCAGGTGACACCGCTCGGCCAGCAGTTGGCAGCGTTAGAGAATGAACAAAGCATTCGTTCCTCTTCCTTCCCCATGCCTGTTCCATCGTTCATTGACATAATCACCCTCGCCAAGCCCCGTAAAAACGTTTTGAAGATTCGCATCGACGGCAGAGGGTTGTCAACAGTGCCACTGCTTCATCCCCACGTGAAAGTCCATATTGCATCGCTGTCGGAGCATATTGCTGCTACACGTGAAGACGCGGACATAAGGCCGGAAGTTAAGACGGACAGCTTTGATACTACCAAGTCCACATCTCGAGGCCGAGTGGACAGAACGCTGCCCCAGCTGGCGACGATGCACGAGCTCCACCTGTGCATTGTCACGCTGTCTTGTAGCAAGGACGCGTTCCAACTGTACGTACATAGGAGCAATGGGGAAACACGGCGCGCGCTGAGAAGGCATAAGAAATTGAATTCACTTCTAAGAAGAGAGCAAACTCTTCAGCAGTCGTATACAAGAGGCTCGCGTGGTGGCTCAGATCCATACTTACTGGATTTCTGGCCTGTTCAGCTTCAGCAGCTACCTGTTCTCCCCCCTTGTAACGCTTCCACCTTGTCACTTTTCCCCTCGCCGTTTTATGGGGACACCAGCGTTGCTTCGGCCTTGACTATGCCGGGCGTCCTGCCCGCATCGCCGCCTCCCGGAGTGTTGTGGAAACGCTCTGCAACGTATGAAGAGAAGTGTAGCACCGAACGTTTTCAGAAAAAGGAAGTCGCTGAGAACCTGCCTCCTCGACAGACTGCAGAAAGCAACCCAGCAGAGGAGTCGCTGTTCGCAAACCGGGCGCGCTGGTTGGCGTGGTGTTGGAGTTGTGCGTTTGGTGATAATCAACTTTTGCAGCAGAGCGTGAAGCTCAGGCGTTGCTATCTTCTTGGAGACCTTGCATTTCGTAAAATTTCTAAGCAGAAGGCTGCGGCCTCGTGTCGCGAGCAGCAGGGACCTCTGGGCGCTTACCGGGGTAGACCAAAGGCGACTGGAGGGAAGCTCCTGGACCAAGTCGCAACGCACTTCATCAAAAGAGCCGCACGTGTAGATGGGTTACTGGAAGACAGAGAGTTGCTCGGAGATCTGTTATCAGACGTACTTGAGGCGTTTCAGAACGAAGTAAGACAGATGAGGGACTTAACTCTTCGCCGAGTGAAAGCTCAGCCCATGGAGTTCCCGAGCACTCGGGGTGATCTACCTCCAGTCAGCGAACAAGAGAAAACGAGGACAGAAACGACAGAGCATATCGAGGGATTTTCTGACGGTAGCCGGCTTCTACGGAGACAGATACCAAGTCATGAAGCAGTGACGCCCTCGTCGCGTGTTGGGGACGGAACAGAAAACTGTATGTGTTTCCATTTCCTACACAAACAGATGACAGTGGAAACACTCAATCGACTCCGATCGGGATTCAGCCGCGCGTCCGCCTTGCTCCAGCTTTTTCTTCTTGAGTCTGCAGAAGAAGCCGAGCAGCCAACCGTGCTTCTCCAGAGGCTGACGGGAGACTCGGGCCTCAATGATGTCGAAAGACTGTGGAAATTAGGCGCGTACCAGCAAAGGCTGCAAAGGCTCCAGGACGAGGAGGCATGTGGCACGTCGGCATCTCGTCATCAAGGAAACGCGCAATGGTTTCCCGGAGTGCGTGCCACCAACTACTGGCAAACACTAAGTGAGCTAGCGAATCCAGCGTACGGGGACCACCGAATCTGGCGTGCCTTCTGCTCGCTGAACTGCAGTGGCCCTCGCTTCCTGCCAACGTGGTGGCCGTTGTCTTCGCCTGTTGGGGGGGAACGCGTAGAAGTGGCTGAAACTCAAACAGAAGAGGGCTCGGGCTTGCCGATGTCGAAGAAAATCGTTTTGGTCGAGGAGTTGCCGAGACGAGGGGGGCCCAAGGATGAGAGTACTCGGCGCTGCGACAAGGAGGGTCCGGACCCCTCTGACGGTGACGGAGTAGCGTCGACGCACTGTCGGAGTAACCAGCGGGGCGAAGGAGGACGACGCGTATCTCTTCAAAGAGAGAGAGAGAATCAGAGGACAAGAGTGGAGTGGCAGGTTGCCTGGCAGCGCGCATGCGACAGTGGAAGTGTAGAGGATGATAGCTTCCTCACTTGCCTATTCCAGCTTCTGGACGTGGCAGGGAGACAGAGATTTCTTCAAAGGCTTCGTGAGTGCCTCAAAGACGTGATGGACATCTGCGAGGAAAACGGAGACTTTTCCAGGGATGCGGCCGACCTCCCTCAGCATGCTTGCTTCTCTGAAGCTCGGCTTATGCGTCTCTCTCTCTTCTCTGGGTTTCTTGGCGTCTTCGGCGCAGCAGAAGCAGCGAATGCTTCGGTGTGTGTCTCGGGCGCGGACCCTGAAAAAGGGCGAAAGGGAGCGGACAGCGGGCGTCGAGACCCTCAGGAAAGGTATGAGGAGCCCATCGTAGCGAAGCAACGAAGAGGACAAGCTGCGATGTTGGCTTCCAAGAAATTAGATAGCCCTTTTACTTCGAGAGAGGCGCCAACAGCAGACAAAGAAGAGGAGGAACATGGCGAAGCAGAAACCGAAGGCAACGCTGTTAACGAAGGACACGGTTCTCGTACGGTCTCTCACGCGGAAGATGAATGTCAATTCGCAGTCGAAGCGGCGCCGTGTCTTTCTGAAAAGCAGGCGCAGAAGCAAGTAGCTGCTGTCGCTGCCACTCTTTTAGCTCGCGTTACTCCTCTTCTTTCTTGCAGCGTGCCATTTATCAGACGCAGAAGCTGCAGAAGCGAAACGCCTCCAACCCTTGATCGCACGAGTTGTGCGGCAGACGTACCGGAGCTTGCAGCTGTCAAGACAGATGTCCTGCTTCAGAGATTTCAATTAATGTCATATCTGTATCGTTCTTCCGGGTATGCTGCCCTCTGTCCTGTCGCACCTCTTCCCCCAGTTCCTGTCCTTGCCAACCTCTCGCTGACCACAGGAGAGTCAGTACAGACGGGGCACGCGGCTACAGCAACTCCCGCGTCGAGATACAGTCAGGAATTCGGGGCACGCGGACAAAAGGGACCCAAAAAGAAAAAAGTGGTGAGCTGTGCCTCGTGCGGCGAAAGACTTCCGAAGAGCAAAGGCGAGACAACAGGTGCACCACGGTCTAGTGCCTTCGAGGGCCGATCACAAGGGGGGCCACACACAGGTCCAAGAAAAAGTGAACAGAACCGGATCTCAGAGAAGACACCCGCAGTGAGGGGCACAAACAAAGGAGGCAGCGATAGCACACGAGAAGAAATCAATCTTCTCTCTGCTCGAGATAGTGCTAAGCAGATGTGGCGGCCGCTTCAGAGGCCTTCGTTGATTCGAGTACCTATCCTGATCGAGCTACTGGAGACCTGGCGCTTCTTACCTCCCCCGGGGCACGCAGCACGAGTGGACATTCTTTCTCGTCTTCTTTCCATGAGCCGGGACACAGCCGCGGAGCTGAGAATTTTGGCAGGGGGCAATTCCTTTCTGGAGAGGGACGTTTTCCTGAGCCGGCTGAGTGACGTAAAGGCAGAAATCGACAGTAGCCCTGACGCGCTAAACGCCAAGGACGCTGCACTGACAGTACAGCCCAAGCAAAAAGCGCGGCAGGCTGCTGCTGTGGCGCCGTACGCATGCGCTACCCCAGAAACCGCCAAGAATGTGGACGGGAGGAGGCTCGTGAAGGGGAGCAACGCCGACAAGGCGTCTAACACGGGACGGACGAAAGAGAGCCAACAGCTGTCAAATGCTACGTGGGGCAGCGACGCTGCATGCGGGGGAGCAGTTGTCGCTGTCCAGGCCACCGCTTTCGACGTGGAGCTGTCCACTGGAGTAGTTACATGGAGTCAGGTTTTTGAACTCCTTCACGACTTGCCTGCTCTCCTTCCTGTGTCGGATGCGGCGAGGTGGAATGCAGAGGCGCTTATTACTTCCCTCCTTGATCGTCTTGCGAAGAGTGGGTCAGTCTTTGCTGGATCAAGCGGATCTGCTTCCGATACTGGCGGCAACCAACCGAACACGTCTGCGTTGGCGAATTTGTGGAGGATTTCTTTGGAGTCAAAGTTCGAGCCATCCAATGTACGCCTTCGCGGGTTCGGATTTTCCAACGTGCTCGGCGACTGCAGTGCTGTTTCTACTGTCTTTGATGCCGCACCGGCGCAACAGGCAACGTTCTGGAAGTCTGTGGTGACCGATGGAGAAGAGCTGCGAGTTCACCCTCTGGATGCCGTGGACCTGTCAAACCACTTCTATATGGGTGATTACACACGTGACGGCAGCTGTCTTACACGAAGTGGTGCTGGTGATGGCAGTGGCGAGAGTGCCGGTGAGCGCTCTGGAGGGGGAGAGGGAGGCAGAGGGGGCACGGGACAGCAGGGGAGAGGCGGGCACGGAGGCGACCATCGCGGACTCCTCGGGGGAGTAGTGGAAGGAGACGAGGAAGAGGATCGAGGTTTTGTTGGGGTGCACCATCCCCACGACAGTGGGATCGCGGGAGGGACGGCGCCGGACTCGTTAGGAGCAAGGAATCCGCCGGGTGCCCAAGGCGTCGATGCGGATTCGGTGGGGTCATGGAGCGATAGAAGCGATGACGATGAAGAAGAAGAGGGAAGGCGACGAGCGGGCGGGCCCCGGAGACAGAGACGACGAAGAGACGGAACTGTCGTTACAGCTGGAGGAGGCGGTGTGCTTGTGATTGCCTCTAGCGACGACGAAGAGGACGGCGATGAGGACGACGGCAGGGAGGACGAGTTGGAGCATATAATGGGTGTCTACGACGACGACGAGGACGGGGATTACGATGATTACGAAGTGTATATGTACCAGGAAGAGGATGATGAAAGTGAAATTTTGGTGACGGAAGAGAACGACTACGGAGTTGAGCAGGAAGATGAAGATGGTTCTCAGACTGAAGACGATAACGATGCAGAATGCTTCTTTGCCTCCTTGCCCGGGATTGTTGCTACCACCACTAGCGGTGATGCAGAAGCTTCCGATCTTCCCGCTTCTCCTTCGACGGCACTCAGATCAGAGAGCTGGCAGCCTGGTGGTTTCATGCTGGCAAATGATGAGGAGGACTCTCTCCCTGCCCCATCTCGAGAGCGGCAGTCTGTCCTGGTTCAGCCGTGGCCAGAAGACGCTCGGCAATCCGGTAACCCCCCCGGTCTTCTCGTCCGAAGGCTTCCTCGCCCCTCGTCTCCCCTGTTGAGTGCAGAAGGGGAGAGACTTCCCAACAACTCCAGTTTTCTGGCTCGAGATATTTACAGCAGGGGACAAGTAGATGCCGGAGAGGCTGGCGATGCTATTGTGCTTTCTCCTTCTTCTTCTGAATCTGATTTCGTTTTTTACTTCTATACGGCAAGTCGACACGGGTGGCGAGGGCTTGCCGCGCAGAGAGCTGGCCGGCGCAGCTTCTCTGCCGGACGGCCTGTGTCGTCGGATTCGCGGCGCAGACCGCCAAGCAGGAGAGGGCGAAGGAGGTCAAACGAGGAAGACCGGTTCGGCCAGCGAGAACTGAGGCGCCACGTCTACGGCAGTCTGGATTCTTTTGGGAGCTCTTCCGACAGTTCGGATGACAATCTGGAGGAGGAGGATACACTCTCCGATGGAGTCGAGGTAACAACGGTCAGGCACTTCGGCAATACGGGGGAGGAGGGCCAAGAAGAGAGGCTCGCAAGGCACCTCCGATCCAGCGGTAGGAGGCGATGGAGGAACGGAACTGCTGACGAAGCCGCTTCGTCGCGTGAGCCATGTTTGCAGCCAACTCAATTTTTTGATAGCGCTTCTACCGGCTTGAGCAGACGCGACACAAGCACGCGACTCTACTCTATTCCGGCCGCCTATGCAAGCCATCCGAGCAGCGAATTCAACTGGCTGTGCCTGAGTTTCGGTCAACAGTCGTCTTCTTGCGAACTAGGCGAGTCTTCATCTTTCACTCTCCGTCCGAACACATGCTCATCTTTTGTGCTCAATAGTAACCAAGCCTGTAATCTGCTCGAGTCTCTGGGCCCTCTACCACCTTCAGTGACCATTGGGTTTCCCCGCAGGCAAGCGTCAAAAACGAAAGAGAAGAGGAGAAAAGCTCACCATCAACAAGGGGCAGGGAGCCTGCCCCTTAGCCGAGGCCGTGACGCCGCCCTACGGAGCACTTCATTGAGGGGATCAGAGCGTCTCGAGGAGGACGCCGAGGCGTGCGGCGTTGCTCGCTGCAAAGAGGAGGGTTGCCAGCATGGGGTTGTCCAAAGGTTTGGGGGTGGGCTCCCTCAGGAGAAGCACCCCTCGAGCCTCACCGAAACCGAGCGCCAAAGCCAAAGGGATGGGGGGGAAGACGCAGACGGAGACCTCGTCTGCCGCTTCTGTATGTTGCCTTTGAGCGCGGGGCCACAGGTGCCCGAGGAGGTTTTCCAGGCATCACAAAGACAGTTTTGGCGGCGCCACAGAAGGCGCGCCAATCCAAGGAGACCAAATTATTTTTTCGAAGAGGACAAACCAAAGGTGGCCGAGATCAAATGTAGACCGCGCAGAGAGCACCCGGTTACTTCGTTGGATGGCACCCCGGCTACGCATGGAACACGTCTCCCGGCTACAGCGCTTGTATCAGAGCAGGTTGACGGGGATCTCGCGGTGATGAGCGACACATCGGAAATAGGTCCTGAAGCGTTCCGTATAGGTGTTTCCGAGGGGAATAGTCGGTGGCTCCTTATTTCGTCTGCAATTGCCAGCAGGACACCACGCACTTGGGCCATGAGACCCGCAAGGGAGGATAGCAGCTTGAGACGATCTCCGTCGTACCGGTCGACGCAGCGGCGAGAAGGCCGTCCTTTCCCCTGCGTGGAAGATCGAGCCAGCTGTCCAGCTGCAGCAGGGGGGAGTGAAGGAACTGACGCGGGCCTTTCATCTTTCGAAGGCATTTCCGAGGAAAGAGTGCTTCTTAGCTCATTCCACTCGAAGGCGGGTCGCTTCAACGGCCTCGGAGAGGAAGCCCGTTCAGCCAAGTCGGTGTGGCTTCCTTCCTTTTCTACGCTGGCTCTTCTACCGGTGGACAGAAGAGCCTTAACTACCTTCTTTTCGCGGCGCGCAAACGACGCTGCCACTGATGCGGAAGCAGACGATCGCATTCTGCGCACATCAAGGTTCCGCCGAACAAGCGGGAGCAGCTACGAAGAGTCCTGCAAAAAGTCTCGTGGTAGTCCACGCGTTTCCGGTTGCGCTTCTCCGCAGAGTGAGAGAGAGGCAAACCATGTGACAGCACACGAGGGCAATGGCGGGAGAGATGCAGCAAGACGGGGTCCGGTGCTAGCCCGGGGATACTCCGGCTGCGAGTCTTCCTGTGCGTCAGTGAAAAAGAGGCGCAAAGAACAAGACATGTTGTGCTGCACTCTCTGCCGATGCAGAGGCATCAATGTAAAGAGTCCGTCGTCTTCACCAGTTTCCTGTTCAGTTACAGGGTGCCGGAGCATCACCTCGCCTTTCTGGTGGCTCAAGCATTTACGGTGCGCAGATACTCAGTTCATCCGTCTGCCTTCGAACGTTCTGAGTGCCCCTGGGCCAGCGGTTTCCCTTTCGGCTTCTCATCACTCTGCAGGGCAGAGCCGTACAGGAAACGACTTGGCAGATGGCTGGAGAGGCTTGAAGCAGTACAAAAGAATAGCCTCATCAAGCGGGCAGGAACGGAAACCTCCTTGGTCCAGCGGTCCGCTGCAGTCGTTTTCCTTTAACAACGGACAGGAACACGCTTTCCATCTCCGTCATAAACAGTCGCATATTTCTCCCGATTCCTACTGTGATGGCGTTTCTCCATTTGGTCTTTTGACACTGCTGGCTTCTTCACTGCCTGCCGGCGCGGGAACTCGCTTTTCTGCACAGCATGGTGTCCAGTCGGGCTACTTCGAGAACCGTTTACGAACTTCACCCTCCCAACTCCAGGCGGATCTGCGCGTTGCGCCTTGCGACTCCGTAGTCGAGCCCAGGGACCAGAGCATTCGCGGGGCATCTCCTGTGCCTGGCGAGCTCTCGTCTCGTGTAGCACTTTTGTGGCATTTGTTTGTTGTAAACGAGGTCCGGTTGCTCTTAGGTTTGGCCGACCTCTGCTGCGGTAGCCCTGTATCGCTGTCGAGCGCATGGCCAGCCGGCGTTGCTGGCTACAGCGCTAACGACATCCCGGAAGGGGAAGAAATATCGTCTTTGAACACTGTAAGATGTCCAAGGTGCGGAAAAGCGCTTGACAAAATTCAGGGAAGCGGTTTTGAAGGGAAATGGAGATGTGACGGTCTGGATAATAATGGATTTTGTGTTGCGGGTTTGACAGAGTACCGCCTTTGGAGCGACGCAACACGTCATCGCTGTCACAGCGACGACTTTGATTATTGTCAAGCTTGCTTTGAATATAAGTCCAAGCTGAATATGCGAAAACGTAAATGGCTTAAGCAGCACTCGTCTAAACTTTTGTGGCCGTGCAGTACCTCAGCCAAACCTTCTGGGCCATTTTTATGGCATGTGGAAAGTCGGCTGGCACCACGAGGAGGCCTTGGTCCACAAACGGCTGTTGCTGAAACGACGCGTGGACAGAGCAAGGTAGCGAAAGGGGCGTTTGTGGGAGATTTAGGGGGAAGAACGGGACGGGCTGCGGCAACGTCCTTTCCTTCCACTGCCGATGGCCGCTCGCTTGCAAATCCTCTTGAAGCACGGACCGGAGCTGGAAATACTACGCGTGTTTCTTTCTGTTTGAATCAGGGAAGCATTTCCGGTGTTTTGCAGAGGAGACAACAACCGCAGGCGCAAAGCCAGGCAAGGGGGATTGTGTCAGACCGAGATGCCCCGGGGCGTCCTTGCGTCGGCTTTTCGACTGGGTCTCGCACGTCTTTTCTCCCCCCTGTTCAATCGCCTTATGCCTGTATGGAGTCCTGGATTAGGGAGTCGACATCAAATCAAAACACACAAACCAACCAAGCCCCCGGAGAAACGTCGACGCCCCAGCGTCATTCCAAAGGCGCGGAAATCGTCAGACCGAACGGGGTAATGCTGCTTGTGCCTTCTCAGTTGCCCTATCTTCCTCCTCCTCGTTGCAATCCGATCGTGCTATCTGGCCTCCCCATCTCCTCCTTCACAATGACGGAGACGTTTGCTCCAGGACTGTCCCGCCTAGGCTGCAAGTTTCTTCTCCCTCTCTTTTTCAGACACTTTGAGACTCTGCGAATTCACGGGACGAGAAAGAAACCCCGACTGCCTTCGGCTTCGCTTATTCCTGATGCGAACAACCCAGCTGGCGAAACGAGGCAAGGGTATTGTTCAGGTCGGGAAGGCCAAGCGCCTGCGGAGCAAGAAGGTGGGCGTCTTCTTTCAGACTTTGTACCAGGTGAAGCGGAGGGAAGTGGAACTGTTCCGCAGGTGCCAGTTCCAGATGGTCTCCATGACGCTGGGTCACATGAACAGTCAGCAACTGAGTCAGGGGCCGGCGTCAACGGGGGGAGTGGCCACGAAACAGCTCATCCTACCGGCGCTCCTTCACTGAGCGGTAGCAATACTGCCGCTTTACAGGCGGAGGAAAGAGGTGAACACCCTGCTCACTTGACCATAGCATTAGTGGCAGAGGAGATGGCCTGGCCGTTGGTGATCCAGGGAAGATTTGGAGGTCAGTCTGGAAATTGCAGCGGCATTCCACATTTGAAAGGAGACATTGCTGACCACACGCACTGTGAGGCAGACGGAGTCCTGCTGAGTTGCTACTATAATATGCGATGGAGCGGCGCCGCTCGGAGAGAGGAGACACTCCGGAAGCGGGGCGGTGGCTCCCACCGACGCCAGGGGGATTATCTCTGTGGGCCTTTCAACCAGCAGGTCCAAGACAGTGACGAGGATGGCAAGTGGTTCGTGGATGTGCATAAGGCGCAGAGGGATCCGCAACATTATAAGGGAACGATTGGCTATAATGGCAGTGTGGGATACTGGAACCTAGACACAGATGTGCCGGGGCGCAGCGCCCCCGCATTCGTGGCTGTTAGTGGCCACACTCATGCTCCTTGCGTGAGCGACAAGGCCGTGCTGTATGTCTCGGAGCTGCAAAACCATCTGGAGTTATTTCTCCCTGCGGACGAAAAGGAACTTGAAGAACACATGACATACCTCAGCAACGCCGCAGACAGACAGCGGCTCAGAGCAGAGGAGGGAAACGGTGCAGACGAGGATGCGGTGACCGCTGAGAGTGTAGAGTACTCAGCTAGTCGTGGTGGTCAGACAGTGGTCTCGTCTCAGAAGGCAGATCAGCAAACAGGAGGCGCTCACAGACGGTCTTCAGTGCTCTGTCGTAAGTGTGCCGCGTCACAGCCGGCAGCTGCGGTGGAAGGCTCAGAATCTGTTAGCAGATCTGTCAGTCGAGGTACACGGGAACCACAGAAAGAGCGTTTCGTGGCCTCCCCCCCTCGTGCTGTCTGCCACGACCTTGCCTGTGGGCTGACCGAGAAGCAACGTCAGGAAGACAGTATAGCTTTGCAGACGTGGCTTGCCCTGTCCGACCCCTTGACTGCATGTCTACTTTCACCAGATGCAGTTCAGAGACAGCAGATGTCTGCTGCAGTGCGCTGCTACCAGTGGGAATCAGCCTTACAGGCACAGAATAGTCTTTGCCAGTTGTGGCTCCTGCATCCTGAGACTGCGCTGGACATGTGGCCTTGCGTTCTGCGCTTCATTTATGATGCTGTCCGAGCGCGGCCGTCCATGCATCGCGTGCTCGTAGAGCTGTTGCTCGTCTTGGTGAAGGCGGCGGCCATCGCTGGGGGGAAAAGCCAAAAACAGAGAAAGTTCAACGGCAAGTACACAAAATCAATGACTGCGCACTGCGCACAAGATTTTCTCCGAGGTGATGCAAGCGCATGGAAAGACGGTCTGGAGGAGCCTGACACCCAGCAAGAAGTCGAGGAGCACGGCGAAGACGTGTCCACGGATGAAGAAGATAGCCCAAGCGTACTGCTACGAAAACAGGACGCAGCTGCGAGGTCCAGAGCACTGCATAGAGAAGCACCTGCTCTGCTCTTTCCTTCGGTTTCTCTGGATCCGGCTCTCAGTAAAAGCATCACGCAGCACCTCGGATCGATGGCACTACTTCACCTGACTGCCATCGGCCTTCTCGATCGCCACACAGTAGAGCAAGCCGAGGCATATCGCGTGTACCGAGCATGTCGGCAGCAACAGCTCGCGCACGCTATATTGTCGAGCGGTGGTGGTAGTTTGGGTTGCTTACCCGGAAACGTCCTAAATCAGCAGCAGATTTTAGATGAACAGAACGCGTGTCCGTTCATCTCCATCGGCTTCCCGAATAATTCGGCAGGGGAGGCAGCGGAGCAGGCGGCCAGAGACCAGATTTCAATTGGGGAGTTGTTGAAGCGACAAGACATCAGAAACAAGGTCGCCACGCGCGAAACAGAAGAAGGGATAGAAGGCGATGCTCTCTGCGAAATGATGGGAGGTGGCGGAGCGTTGAACATGCTTCCCGAGTCCAGCGTGTTCGCAGGGGTGGCGTATGGGGTCCAGCGGCCCTGGAGCCCATCGACATCTCGAGATTTGTTCGGCTTGTTTGGAGCGACGAGCACCAGCGATACTCTCATGGCTTACGCTGACAAGAACAAGGGCACGGGTGACGCACTCCCGCCTAACGGAGGCACCACTGGTGAGATCCTCGCTGGTAATGAAGGAGGCACGAGTGTGCTGGGTGGTGAACAGATGCCGACCGTGAGCGCCGTGGAGGGGGAAACTGACCGAAGAGGAGGGCAGCTTGTCACAAGCCCGGAGCTCTCGCCAGATGGTAGAGATGGGGACATGGGTTGCGAGCATGCTGGAAATCCTAGTGCTGGTCTTCTCATTCCCCTTCGAGTTCCTGTGGCTTTTGAGCGCGCTGCCGGCACGGCCGCCTCCAATGAAAAGTTGACAGACGGGACTCTTAGCCAGCATCAGCTGAGATATTTGAATCCACTCTTGACTGTCGACTGCTTGCGCGGAGACTCTGCTCATCCATATAGTCCTACTGCTTACGTGCCAATCGGAGCAAAGGGGTCTTGCTTGAGGACAGTTGCCGGAATTGAAGAGTACGTATTGATGACCGGCTCCAAGAATGGGAGAGGAGAAAAAGCGGAGGAAGGCGACAGAGACGCGCCACACAAGACAGAAGAAAAGCCGCTTTCGCGCGGGAATATGGAGAACAACGTTCTTGCACTGGAGGTGCCTCGGGGAAGATCATCAGCTGCTGTCGTGGAAAACGGACAGCGGGTGAGGTACGCCAAAGAGCTGGCCCGGACGGCAGTACGCTCTGAAACGGAGAAGCGTCCGCGTGGCAGAAGAGGAGACGTGCAGTCTGGGGGGACGCCGGAAACCAATAGCGTGTTCATCGACGCGGCCATGGATCCCGGCTTTGATTGGGCAAGGGGGTTTGTCGTACGGTTCTCACGGATGTGCTGTACGAGGCCAGCTGACAGTCTTCGATTCTACTCTCATAGTGCCACCGACGTCTGCGTTGCTGCGTGCAGGTGGGTCCAGAAGTTTCGTGTTGGTACCGCGCCACAGAAGGGTCGGTAGCTTGAGGAACGAGAGAACAGCTGCGCTCGCCCAGCACACGTCTATATCACATCGGGGGGTTGAGACGTTTGTGTCTCGCAACTATTTCCTCAATCCTGCGCAGCAGCCTATGGACGGGGGAGTCTGTACCCCCAGGAGCAGTCTGAGATAGATCTGAAACGCTAAGCGGTTTTTTTAGCGTGTACCAGGCCACATTAGTTTGCCTGTAAGCGCCTAGCCTGTGAGGTTGGTGTCTGCAGCTGACAGGGGTTCGCCGTCAATGTAAGCAGTGCTTGCGTTGTCGGCTTTGCATGGCGACGCGGCACCTACGCTAGAACCGCGAGAAGAACCCTAACTGCGACGATACTATTGGCGCCCCACTGGAAGCGCTTGCGGGTGTATTTCCTGTTGGCTCAATCGTGCTACGTGTGGCCCCGAGTCGTTCTGCGTGGACAGTTTTACTTGTAAGAGGACAACGTTTTTTCACTTGATTTTACCGGCTTGCTCTGTACAGAAGCAGTCCTCTCGCATGTTTTTCCGTTCTGCTTGCAGCGGAGCTGCCGACCGTCCTTGGTCGTCGCCTGTATTCCTTCCCGGTTTCCGGTTCGCCTATACCTTCCAGCCCTTCGGGCTCAACTCGGCATGCCCGCCGCTGCCAAATCCTACGTGTCCCAGCAGCTCAGTTGGTCTGTGGCTATCCCCTGAATATACGCCGCTATGTCCTGCACACGCCAATGATCCGAGGGCAGAGGATGTCTCAGAGGCCACCCAAGCTGTCAACTCCGCTGCCCGTGGTTTCCGGTACTCCACAGGGGCTGCTCTAGATATTGCTGAGCATTCGTCGTTTTCTAGAACAGCTGCTCCCTCTGTTCCACATCATGGGACACAGGCGCGGCAGCCGCAAGCGACTCCTCCGCAGCCAGCAATCGGAGGCAACGCTCGCGGACAACAGAGAACAGCGGGGACGATAGACAGCGGAGACGGACGACAATCAGAGGGGTCAAGAAGCGCACATCGTCGGCTTCCCTCCGGAAACCCGCCTACTACAGAAATTCACCCGGTGGTTCCTTTTTCTTCAAGCGGAAGCAATGGGAGCAGCGGGATGGAGCAAAAGGGTGTAGAAGAGAGATGGGGTTCGTGGAGTGAAAAGACATTGGTGGTGACCGGAGAAGGTGAGGGCACTCAAGAGCAACCAGAGACGGATCTGTGGGGCTGGCGCTTCGCCGTCAGCGTTGCCAATCGAGCGGAAGTGCTTCAGCACTACATGAATCTGCCTTTAAGCTCTTTTCCGTCCAAAAAGACTGCGGCACAGCTGCTGAACCGCTTCACAGAACCGGGCGCCCATGCATTTGGGGACTGTGCTTCGCCCTATGTTTCGCCGACTGAGTCTCCGTCACGGTCTATGGCGCCCTTTTCTGATGTCGGCTCAGACCGATGGAAGAAGGGAGAGAGAACACTGAGTAGTGGCTTGGAAACTTGTAGTCGTTCACGCCCACGTTCAAGGCCTCCTCCTCCTCCTCCGGGCGTGCCAGCACAATCAGGTCGAAAGAAAGTGCGGACGATGACTATGACAAAGAAAAGCGCAGCTACACCATCTGCTTATGGGGGATTGCTGCCTTCACACGAAGACAACCAATGTGTTTTATTCTCTCAAGCCTGGGGACTGCTCGATGAGTTTCAGCCGGGGATCGACCTGTCTTTCATCAAGTGGCTTGTGGAGGACGTGGGCTGCCATCCCGAGCTGCGGAGTGCCACGGCGAGCTCACTGCCGTCCAGAACAGACTCTTTGGGGAACGCCATCTGTCTGTCCGGAAACGATGCAGTGCATGAAGCAGTGGACGATAGTCGCAGTCCGGAACTTATCGGCGAGAAGCAGGCTGGGCAAGACAGCAATAGTGAGGGCGTTGAGGATGAGGAAACACAGCAAGTCGCTGTCGACAGAAGTCTGAGGCAGTTGTTTGACTGTGTGTATCATCCGAATATGCTTCAGGCGCTGCTAGGCGTTGCGGGTAGTCTTGGGGAACTCGAGGGGTGTGGTTCGGCCTTGCAGCCAGCTGTTGTTTTCCTAATCAAACGATTCGCTCAGGTGCGTGCCGTCATTGTAGTTGGCCGTGTACGCTGATGCAGGTGCTTCGGATTAATTGCGTAAGGTACACGAATAGCTGGATATTCACGTGTGTGTGTGTGTGTGGACCTGTCAGCGCATGTCCTGTGCGTAGCAGACAGATACCAGCTCGGAATAGCTTTGATGTTTGTCTCTGCAAAGTACCGGCTTTCCTTGTACAGATACTCTTACCCACGAGGGGCTTGT
>NW_027153886.1:0-375 GCF_002600585.1 Cystoisospora suis
GGTGTGTAGCGGAATGTTTCGATGACATCCGACGTTCGAGTGGGCAGAAGTGAGGTGTAATCGAGCCTGTGGTGTGAAGAAGTGGTGGAGACGCTGTGAGAGTTAATGAAGAGGCCCATGAGCGGTCCCCTTTTTTTCCTTTTTTTTTTCTATCTTTTCCTCTCTTGGAGAGTTGGGTTGACGCGGGGCCGTTTTCGAAGTCCCGAGTGAAAACGCGTACGTGATGAAACACTCGGTGTGAGACTAGCCGAAGGCGAAGTGAACTCGACTGATAATCTTCTGAACGCCTGCCTTTTCCCAAGGCTTTGGAAACCGGCACGTCTTCCCCTTATGAGAGTTGAGCTCGTCGAGCAAGTAAGGGGAACGTAGCGAATC
>NW_027153886.1:618-21004 GCF_002600585.1 Cystoisospora suis
GAGCCCAAGTCTTGAGAACCGTGACAATCTTCTACATAGGACAGTCGTTGTGTACTTAGACGACATACTGGTGTTCAGCAAGTCGGTCACCAAATACGAAGTGCACTTAAGGGAAGTCCTCGAGAGGTTGCGTTCTTGTACGCAAACAAAAGCAAGTGCAAGTTCTACGGGGAATCGGTGCTGTTTTAGAGTTTGACTTGTCTAGTGATGGCCTCTCTCCTGATACAAGGAGATTGAGGCCTTAGTTGACTGGGAAACTCCTATAGCAGATAAACACGAGCTGAGACGGTTTTATTGCCTGGCTTCGTATTATAGAATGTCCGTGCCTCAGTTCGCATCGATCGCGTTACCTCTCACACGCCTTCTTCGTAAGGATGCACAATTCAGTTGGGGAAGGGAGCAACAGAAAGCTGTGGATGTACTAAGAAAATGGTTGTGCTGTCCACCGGTGTTAGCTCTTTCGGACTTCGGAGAAGTGTCTGTACTGTGTACCGACCCGTCCCATATCGCCTTGGGGCCAGTCCTAGCGCAGGAGTACGACGGGCGGGAGAAGCCAATCGCATTCCTGTCTCGAGCGCTTGCCAAGCAGGAATGCATTTATTTGTTCCGTGACAAAGAACTCTTATGGGTCGTGTGGGCAATCGAACAACTGCACTCTTACTTACGCGCTGCACCGTTTATGTTCGTACTGACCATCACTCGCTCACTTTCCCAAAGCGCACGAGGTTCCCTGATGACAATGTCCGTGTTTCGAGATGGGGCCTACGACTTTGAGGTTCAGACGTTCCCGGAAGCAAAAATCGGGTAGCGGATGCGCTATCGCGCATTCCTCACGGGAGGGCACAGACCAAGGAGAAGGCAGAGACGGCAGGTGTACACTTAGTAGCTGATCCTTCAGTTCGCGATAAGATCTTGATAGCCTAGGAAGCGGATTCGTTCACGAAATCGGTGGTGGCAAAACTTTCGAAGGGGTTGCGAGTTCGAAATCACATATTGCATGACGGTGTAGTGGTTTACAAGAAGCAAGGGTTCTCTAGAGTGTATGTGTGCTGGCAGCCGCTCGCAAGCACATCTGACGTTTGTTTCGTGACTCGCTGACTGCAGGGCCACCCGGGGGTAAAGGAGACCCTTAACGCGATCCCCAAGAAATTCATCTGGCACAGTACGCGAACCGATGTGCGTGAGTATGTGACAACTTGCGTGCAGTGCCAGAAGAACAAACCAAGATGCATCACGGTAGCTACACCCGTTAAGTGTCCCCGGCAGGCCGTGGCAGTCCGTCTCCATAGACTTCGTCACAGGTTTGCCGCCGTCGAGCGTGAGTGCTTATGATTCTATTTGTGTTGTGGTAGACCGGCTCTCGAAAATGGCTCATTTCGTTCCGACTCACTCATCGGTAACAGCGGAGAAATTTGCAGTTGTTTCTCCGTAGGGTGTGGAACTTGCACGCGTTCCCGAAGTAGATTGTGTCCGACAGGGACCCGAGTTTTTATTTCATAGTCAAATGAAAATTGAAAATTTTCCCGAAGTTCATCAGCGCTTTCTGGGTGTCGTTCTGTGCGCGGGTGGGGACGAGGAGGCTGCTCTCCACCGCCGCGCTTCTTCGAACGGACGGGCAAACAGGGAGAACCATCCGGACTTTGACTCAAATGCCATGGGGATACGTCCGGGACAACGAGTGACTGGGGAACCTATTTGCCGTTGGCGGAGTTTGCATGTAATAACGCTCCTCATGAGTCTACCCGCGCAAGTCCGTTCTCTTCAGTCTACCTGGAGCCTGCGGAGGACTTCCCGCAACTGCCACGACGCGACCGAAGCAACCACGCTGACATCTTGGACGAAGCGGAAGTACGGTTGGCATCACCAAAAGCTAATTTGCGGGAAAGCGCAGGCGGCCCAGAAGCGGAACTACAAGGGGGCATAGACATGAAGTCTTCCAAGCCGGAGGCCTCGTTCTCGTGTCCGCTCGTCTGCTACGGCCGCATGACTTAAGGGAGCGGAAACTTGGTTTCCGCTGGTTGGGACCTTTCACCATACTCCAACGTGTTTGTGATCTCGCATATGTCGTGAATTTCCCACCGTCGATGCGATTGCACCGTACCGTAAAGATTGCGTTTTTAAGGAAGTGCAAGGTGTCACATGGGTCCGAGATTTGCGTGACAGAGTACAATCTCCGACGACCCCAAGGGGGCCAGCACTTCTCCGCGCCCATGACCGCTGTCAAGCAGGAAGCTCACCCGTACGCGATCGAGGCAATTTTGGAGTCGCGCCAACGCAAGAAGCGATACGGAACAACGGAAATCCAGCATCTGTTAAAGTGGCAACCTCCGGAACTTGGGAAGAGTGGGAAAATTGCTGACATTGCTACGCCAGAGGACCTCAAGTTGCTGCAGGCTAGGGCGCAGCACCTTGGGCGACGGGGTAGTAGAACGCCTGTGACGCCCTTCGCGGGACGTGTCGTGCCGTGCTACGAGGCGGCGGTTGCGTGCCGTTGAGCTCTGGAGTAGTGAGTGGTGTATTGCTATGCGTTTTTGTCCTCTGTTGTCGGGCGCGTGACTTGTCGGTGCCAGACGAACAGAGATAAACTTCTGCAGTCTGTGTCTCGGCCGTTATATCAACATGCCTCCGGGAACCCTGGTCAGGGTATACGGCGCGGATTCACATGCAGTCGTCGTTTCACGCCTGACCGGGGAACATTGACTGGAGCTTACCAGAATGCGATGGGCTGCTTTCAATGATCTTAAGTAGTGGCGACTGCTTCTAGATCTGCCCTGGGGGCGGGCCCGTAACTCTTCAGACTGGCAGAGGTGAAAAGGAAATGTAATGAAGGAACGAGTTCGGATACTCTGGATGCAACGCTGGAAAAACGCAGCTAGGCTCCCTTCCGAAATCCCTGCTTTTCAGTGATTCGTGGCAGGGCCTTTCCACGAATCCGTGGGTACCCGAGCGAACCCCGCGGTAACTCGATGTTGCGGAAGGGAGAGCCTGGAATCTTTCGCTTCGGCACGTGGCCAGAGGTATGAGCACTGTAATCTGATCTAAAGCAGTGCGGGCACGGGGCCTTGTCGAGTAGCTATGAACGGTCAGGCAAGCGAGCTGAGCGGTGCTTTGTTTGCACTGGGTGACGGCACGACAGCATTGCGAGTGGGTTCTGCCGACTAAAATGTCAAGATTCCTCGGCGTAAGAGGTCTCTTCCTGGAAACTGCAAAAGACGGCAGCAAACCGAATCGTGTCCACTTTGGCCTGTACGAATCCTTGAGGCACCTACGTCGGGCTCTCCAGTAACCGCCTCGCTGCCTGGGTGCCGAGAGATGGCCGGACTCACGTACCGGGTCTACCGTCACTACCTCGGCAGCCCGCGTGTACATCTTCACGCAGGTGACACAGACTCCTGACAAGACAACGCTAAACAGTGTTTGCCTGCTGTTCTCCGCTGCGACCGTCCACGGCCAGCAGCGCGCTTGGCACCCCCGAGCTAGCTAAAAGGTGGAGGCCATGAAATGCGCCACGGACGTGGATGCGGCGGGGAACGTTCGGAGGCAGGCGTGCCGGCAAGAGGCGACAGAAGGCGGAACACGCCCCGCGCTGCTGCGGGTCAGCGGTACTCCTCCTTAAGGTGTCCGTCTGAGGGAATCACACTAGCGCGCCCCGTTCATCAAAAGACTAGGGTCTTAGACAGTGCTAGAAGCCCAGTGACCTGAGCGATTGCTTCACTAGGGTCTTAGAGAGTGCTAAAAGCCCAGAGACCTGAGCCATTGCTTCACCTTCAGAACATGCAAGCCCTTCACTTCAAGCGTTCCACAGCGCTCCCGCACCGGAGCCTCACAAATTGCCATAAGATCCTTCTTCATCGCCTGCACAAGGGAACACAAACGGTCGGACCACTCTTAGTGACCCAAGATGCATAAAACCGGCGTAGCTGCATGAAAACTCCCCTGGTCAACAAAGATTTCTGGCGTATGTAACGGTGCCACCCTGCCGGGCCGCCGACACCAGACACTTGAGATGTGTGAGAACATACAACTTCAAGTAGCCACATTCTGCAAGGCTGCGCCAAACACTACTGGGAGGAAGGTTCCGGCACTAGGAAAAAAAGCAATGAGTTCCGAGATTCGTCGCAGGGCCGAAGACACAGCTACTTGGGCTGCGGGTCTCCTTGCCGTTTGAAGAGCACCTCACGGACTAGTCATATGTACGGAGCATACACGTGCCTACCGAGTATACCTGTAGCAATGGAGAAAGGCCTTTGCCGAAGAAGTATCTGCACCTCTTGCGTAGTCCCTGTTTTGTTCTAAGACGGAGTGACCCCAAACCATAGAGATATGTGTATACATATATTAGTATGCCCTGGGGTACGGCAAGAGAATGAACTCCAAGCCTCTTCCCTACCCTTTCATGGCGAGCGATGAAAGGCGTACCGTATACCTTGAGTACGTGAAGAAGACACCTAAACTGTCTCAAGGAAGGCAAAACTGAAGTTTCCAGTGCAGGCCATGTTTTCTTCTATCAGTGAGGAAAGTAGCCTGCGAAAAGCAAGTTCAGCCTTACAGTAATGTCCCCAAATGCATGCCGGATAATGGTTGTGACCGCTGTACCGTGCTTCCGCACTCGTGCATAAACCGGAAGGTTGCCTGAAGGGGTGCGGACCACCTGGAGGTGTAGGCAAGAAGAAAAATACAAGAGAAGAGACATTCCACTAATACAGTTCAAGGAGGCGCCTCCTGAGCTGCTTTCTTTGGATAATCACACCACTCTCCAAAATTGAAGAGGAACTCCGCAACAATAAACAAAGTTCTCTCTCTAGGCGTTGACGTCGAGTGTAGGTAAGGTCACTCCGCACTAGATCTCAGCGTCCTTCCTGTTGTGGCTCTGTTGACCTTTCATTCCCTTTTCAAGAACTCTGGTACGATCACGTATAAGTCTCAGGAAATGGACAGACTTGTGTGTACAGACGCGCGCAAAGAAACGCTGTCAGGCGCTCGTCTGCTACCAGCCCGGATCAGTAGATCGACCTACACTTTTATCTCCATCCTGCATCCTACCTTAAATGGGACTTGTGAGGTGTCTTTGCCCTTCTGCTGCGTGAATTTGACCTCAACTAAAGACCTCCGCTGCTCCGTCGCGCAGAGAAAGCTATGAGCGTTGGTTGAACCGAAACAGGGAGAATGCCACAAAGCAGATGACGCGACGCGGGAGATAGGATAAAGAGTGACGGAGGAACTGATGGACGGTGACAAAGAATCAGTGTGTTCTGCCACAGCGGAAAACAAAGACTGTAGATAGAGAGTTGAGGGGGGCAAAAACTTTCTGTGTAAAGAATGGAAACTCTGGGCACCGAGAGACGGGCCGGCAGGGGGTCGTGGGCACGAAGGCGAAGAATTCCTTTCTCCCAACCAGAGGCTTGTACACCCCGGGGGCGTTGACTGCGGTCCGCGTGTAGCGGCCAGACTGTCTCCTAGAATCCTATCAGAAGAACGCGGGAAAGGAGGAAGGAGAGACAATGAAAAAGCCGGGACGCGACACCCGTCTCGGAGAGAGGAAGTGGATTTGACAACGGAAAACGAAACAGCGCCTGAAACAGAAATGTGGGCAGGAGGCGGCGGGGAGAGGAGACGACACACACACGGAGAACGACGAGCGCTGTAACAAGGAGACAGCTTAACAGACTTTGGGGGCGCAAGTCGTTGAACGCCTAGACGTATACTTTTCCGTGCCCCCGAGACCAGGTCTTCTCTCCTCGCCACCACTGCTTCCCATCCCGGACGCAGGAAGGAAGAAAACATCTTGGCACGTTATGCCCGCCTTCGTGGTTCACTTCGTGTCGTGTGTGCCATGGTCGCAGCGATTCGCCTAAAGCCGAGCCGGGACCAGCCACGACAGGGACGTCTGCAACGGAAACACACGGGGAAAGTGTGCTGCTATCGAAGAGAAGCTCCGAAGAAGAGGAAAAAGGAACTACGAGACCCTCTGCAGGCGGCACAACGCGTAAGGGAGAGATATCATAACGTCATCTTATTAGGTACAAAAATATCTCCCGGGAGAGCTTTTTCTTTTCACTAGAACGTGTGAGTGACTATGCAGAAGACTGCTTGCAAACCGAAGTTCGATGCTCTCCAGTGAAGAAAGAAGAAATTCGAGGGTAGTTTTCCCGCGCGTTTCATTGCATGCGGTCCCTTGTTTCGCTCGAAGTCACACTTGAGCTCCGCTAACCTGCGGAAATGTTCCGCCTCCAAGCCGTCCTCTCCCTTACAACGGGCAGCGAGGCCTCGCTGCTTGAGCTAATCCCCCTCCTTTTGTTGTCTAGGATCGAGGAAGATCTGAGGAGCGGTATAAGTTCTCTTACCCTGTCGGCTCTGGCTGCTGCTGCTGCACAGCGCACAATGAAGGCGGGTGAACGAAGAGTTCTTCAGTACAACTTCATCAAGCCTTCCAAACCTGTCTCTTATTATGGGCAGTTTTCTAGTCTTTCTGCACTACGTCTCCGTTTCTTATGCTGCGGTGGAGAAGCCCCCGAGACTGCTGGCTTCTAAGCTGGCCTGTTCACAGTCAAAAAAGTGAAAATGGTTCCTTCACTTCTCCAGATCTGCTTGTAGTGGCTTAGTGGTGACAACTAAACTCTTCCTTCCGGGAGGCCTCCAGTTATACAAGCAACGACGCTGTCGAAGTCTTGAACACGAGGCTTCGGGGCAATTAATTCCGGGCTAGACGCGCTGGACCAGCAGGTCCGAATCAGTCCGCTTCACTGCGTTCTCATGGTCCGTGTGTATCCACGCACGCGCAACTAGAACGGAGGGAGCGAGGACCTTCGCGCATGTCTTCGCGGAAGTTTGCAGCCTTGCAGTGTCATTTCTCTCCAGATTCCTCCTTTTCACACTCGTTCATTGCACATCTTCCTTTGTCTTTCTCTGCCGGTCAAAGTTCGTTTACTGCTTTGTCCACCTCCCGGGGTGTGCTTGTGCGCCTTGGCTCCACGGGGCTTTTCCTTTATGTCACTTCACTGCAGCATCCGCATATAACATAGATACGCAGCATAGTGTCGTAAGACGTGAGTAACGCAGTTCACATCTTGCACCACAGCGCAGAGAGCTCTCTGTATTCATTTATTTTGCCTGCTATTCTGAATCTTTCACGGCTTGTCCGTGTTTGCTTCTTGCATTTTCTTGGGTAACTCATGTCTGTCCCGGTACCCTCTTTATCGTTTCTTCCTTGCTCTTCTCCCGCTTGTGCGCCTGCATGTATGCTGGCTCTCCGGGTTCTCTTTCCTGGTGTGTCTGCTCTTTTGTAATCAACTCCTCACGTCCTGTGATCAATTTTCCGAGGCCTCTGCTGAGTTCTCATGGGCCGTCTTTTTTCCCTCGCCGCGCTTTTTCTTGCCTGCTTTGTTGCTTCTGCTTTTGCACCGTCGGCTGCCCGGACTTGAGCCTCTTCGTCTACGTGCTCAGTTTGGGCTCGACGACGTGCAGTGTTTCGCCTTCTCCACTTCTGCCGGCTCCACCTCTCTGTGGAGGCGCCTTGCGGTTATCATGACGAGCCAGCATAATACTGAAGGCTCTCCTCAGTCTCCGTTCTCCGGTCCTTCTTCCTCGCCTTCAACTGTGACTCTTGACCTGTTTCCGGGTGTAGGGGAAAGGCAGGCTTCCCCGTCTTATGTGGGACCACCAGGCGGTCAGCGGCAGCACCAGACCGTGCCGGGGCACAGCCAGCCCCACCAACAGCACGACGCAGTTCAGCTTCATTACCCTTTACTTGCTCCGCCTGCGTCTCAAGACAGCAGGTACTCGATCAATTCTTCTCTCGAGTGTACCACGCTTTCAGGTAGCGGGAGCAGCTCCGATGCGGGAGCAGGAAAGCGAAGGCCGGGAAACATGCAGCGGGCACCGGACGGGAGTTCCGGAGTGCGCAGCTGTGCACGTCAAGACCACTTGCTCTATACAAACTATAGCAGATCAAAAGACGAAGCAGCAGCCGCAGTCGCGACTCTCCCCACCTCATTTGCTTCGCCACCCTCAGAAGAGTCTCAAAGGGGTCCGCAGCAGCAGCCTCCTGCTGGCACCCCCGTCCAGGACCCTCGACAAGTCGGAGGAGGACTATCCCAACAACTGCTTGCTGCGGCTGACGCGAGGCAGGCAGTGGGGGGCTGTGTCCAATCACTGCAAACACACGTGCATTCTTTGTCTCCACCCCAAAACATGCAGAGCAATATGAATCAGCAGCAGATGCACGGGCCGCAGTCCCAGTTCCAGCAAGTACACGGTGTTCAGACACCAGGATTGCACACCTCACAGCAGTCAAATGAGCAGCAAGTGTCCCCGCACGCGCTCATGCAGTCTGTGCCGCAAGGGGGACCGCTTCCGCCGGGTACGGGGGTTGCCGCGACGCAACAGCCATTCCAGGCACCACCGAGTACGCAGCATCAGCTTCCCCCGCAAACACATCAGCGAAGCATAGCATCGATGCGACAGTCCTATTACTCCCCGTCTGGTTCTGCTCCGGCCTCTCATCAGGACCAGGGAGTAGGTGGCCAGCAGTTTTCGCAGCAGCCACAGGAAGCGTTGTCTTCACGAGGCATTGCTCCTGGAGTGCAGCAGACTCCGTACCTCCCCCGTGGACCTTCTCAGCAAGGGCAGTCGCAGCGGCAGTCTCCGTCCTCGTTCAACAGCTCACAGACCCCCCCTCACCCCCAGCAAGCTCACTCCAGGCACCAAGATGGAAACCAGCAGTCCCAGCCAGTTCCCACCAGGGGCGTGATACCACAACAGGGTGGTCTTTTCCAGGCGCCAGCAGAAGGCGGGCAACCGCTTCCCGCAGAGGCTCTTCACCAGCAGGGAGTGCAGTACCATCAGCGTGGTACGCAGCTACTGTCAGAACAGGGAGGTATCCAGCAAGCGGCTTTCCAGCGCACGCAGGTGACCCCGCTTTCTTCGCAGCTTCCCGACACCGTTCACCAACAGCAGCAGCAGTCGCAACTCCGACAGCACACACAGCGGCAGTCGGCCCACCAGCAGGAACAGCAGCCGGTTTCTCGGACGCACAGTCAGTCTCCGAATCATCCTCCGATACAGGCTCAGAGGCTGCAGGAACAACAGCAGGGGCGTCAGCAGCAGCCACAGCAGACCGCAGGAGCCTCGCAGTTGCAAAGTTCACCCCAGCAGGCGTCGAAACAGGTGCAGCTTGCTCACGCGCACCAACCGCTCCAGCACCAGTCGTTGGTGCGTCATGCACAGCAGCAACAGCTGCTACAGCCGCCTCCTCAACAGCTTCAGGCACGCCTACAGCACAGTCAGCTACATCCTCACTCACAACCTACACAGTCTCCGCAACAGCATGCTATTGGACACATGCAGTCGCAGCAACAACAGGCGATACTGCAGGCTCGCCCCACTCCCCCACACCAGCTTCACTATCACCCTCTCACCTCTCAGCCCTCATCTTCATCCCACCTGCACGTCCATCAAAATATCTTCCAGTCTCAGCAGCCTCAGGTCCAGTCCGGTTATCCCTACGGAAAAACCCAGTCCTCTATGCAACAACCCCCGGGAAGCACGATGCAACACAGGATGCCTTCCAGTCAATTCATCTCTCCGGGGGAAAGCTTGCCTCAGCTGGGCTCGGCCCACAGTCAGCTTCGTCATCCTTCCGTTTCTGAATCAGGAAACAAGTCGCCGAAACTGGAGCGCTCTTCTTCCTCTAAACAAAGACGCCCTTCTCCGGCAGGTTCAGACATCGTAGCTGAAGAGACCTGCGAGTCGCCTTCTACGTCCAGGAAGCAGCAGCGACCCCCAAAAAGCGAACCCGGCATCGGGGATCGAGGAGGAGATGCCGCCCCACCGTCTCGGGATGCACATGCAGTGGCCTTTTCAGATGTGAATGAGCGGGACCGAGACAGAATTTCAGTCAAGATGTCAAGCGGTGGAGTAACAGGGGCAGCGAGTAACCCCGTAGACGGTCCAAGCCAAGAAAGAAAAGCGGAGATTGGAAAGGATTCCGCGGAAGAGGAAGAGCCTGTTGGAGGATCCAAGTTCCCTGACGCTACCCGTGTTGGCAACAGACCAATGACTGGGCAGGAAGGTAGAGAGCCTGGGACCGGGCAGACCACAGTTACCGGTGTGAAAACAGACCAAGGAGGCGGAAGGGTTGACAGCAATGCGGAGTCGACGGACGCGAGGTACGACAGGTACGAGGCCTTACGTGATGCTGATGCAATGAGAGAAGATGGGACTCATGAAGCTCGTGCGCCCAAGAGAATGAAAGTGAACGATCTGACCACGAGTGAGAAGACGGAAGACAAAACTAAGCGTGGAGGAGACGGCGCGTCAGGAATAAGAGGAGACAGCCCGGGGGTTTTTCACTGGAGAGATAAGGAAGGAGGGAAGGTCGCGAGTGGAGAAACAGGAGAAGTTAGTGGTTCTGGACAGGAAGATGAAGATACAGGAGAAGAGTTGAGAGAGGCGGAAACTGGGTTCACTCTCCAGGATTATTTTGACTTCACAGAAGATGGTAGGAGCAACCAAAAGGACTCACCATTGATTTTCTTAGTGTGTTGGTAGACTGACAGTGCTTCTCATTCACTAACAACAGGTCTTCGAGCCAAGTGTTCCTGCACAGTCCCTCAATCACGTATACTTATGTGTATGTGCCGTCTCCTACACCCGCAAACAAGCACACGCACAAGGTGTCGCATCGATGCGGATCTCCGCCTCGCACTTCTGAATCAATCTGTGATAGATGACTTTATCATGGATGAGTGTTTCTCACCGAGTAAGCGGCATTTCACCTTGGCAGGGTGCTTCTCACACTCTGCTGTGTGGGCAGGCCTGTGTCGTGCGCAACCGAGCATCCCAGGGGTACAAGCATTGACTCGCGCTTTGTACAGCCTCCTCTCCGTGACAAATGGGAGGTCCAGAGACTGCAACATCTTTTTTGTGCTCCTTCCAGAGCTCCGTTATACACACGTTAGGAGGTGACCTTCTCTGCAGTAGAAAAAAGTGCATGGCCCTAGGGCCGCTGTTTAGCCTCTCATGCTAAGGGCAACAGGCGTCGTGTCCAATTGGCACGGTATGGATACGACCAGTCAGACATACTTGCTCCGGGGCTATGCTAGACGTTAATCTACGTAGCTGTGGGTGTTCTGGTTGCTTTAGTGTTTTGGCTGGTAGCAGTGTAGGTTTGAGTGCTTGTTCGTCCCAGAGTAAGCGATTTTCTAAGGCCCTAACTGACTGTAACGTGTCTACAGTCGCGTCACTAATGGGTGCATTTGCGGACCCCCATATCGAGGCCATGGAGGCGGAAGCTGTGGACGCTATGGTGAGGCTGTGCCTCCAGTTCATTGACGATGCGGTAAGCAGTTCGAGAACCAGCTACTGATCGACTCTCCGCTGTGTTACGTTGTGCCGTCCAATTCTCCGGGCTGTCAAGCGGGTAGGAGAGCGTCAGCTGTCTTTTTGTGGCGGGAAGGCAGGAGAGGGTTTCTCACCTGTGTCTGAGAAACCGAGGGGCGTGCGGAAGTCGCGTGTCCCCTCCTATAGCAGTATCCGGCAGGAAAATTCGGAGTTCTGATTTGTGTTTTTTCTCATTCCAGGTGGAAAGGGCAGTGTCAATTGCCATTGCAATTCAGTCTGAATCGTCCATAACGGGGCCGGTGCTACCACCTCTGATGCAGGACAGTGTATTCTCAGGCTTATCCCCAGGATCCACTGCCGCGGGTTCTCTTGGCGTTTCAGAGCCAGACCGTTTCAGGACACTGGACGTAAAGCTGCTAGCGGAGCACTGTCTCTTGGCGTTCTGCAACGCTAGCCGGCGGAAGTTCAACCGGTGCAGACAGGTACTCCATACACATAGGCAAGTCCAGCAAATGCTGTGTGCTTACGACGATACGCGCATGACTTCTTGTTCCCCCATTTACCCTCCGCCACCTCCCGGTTCTCAAACCCCCGCAACGAGTTCAGCAGAAACTGGTGCTACGGGAGGAGGCGAGAGTGTCGGCATCAAGAAGAAAAAGAAGGCGCCGAATGAGGCTGGAGCGGCGCCTGCGGGGTGCCGGGAAGCATTGAAAGAGCCTGATGAAAAACCTTTGCTCACCGGAGGGCCGAAGGGGGTACCAGAGATTCCCCTAGGACCAAAGGCGGATTTTTACTCTCATCCCCGGACCTAGAAGTCCTCTGTCATTCTTGGGCTGTCTGTTGCTGCTTCTGTCCAACTGGTGACCCTGTGCTTTCTTCACCTACTAAGCTGCCGCCGTCTCTTCTGGCGTCTCGTGACTGCAGGCCACTATATGACTGAGCACACATTCACATATATATATGTATATATATATCTATGTCGACTCATGTGTATATACATATAGTGATGCACGGGAAACGGGCCGGTAGCTCTGTCCCAGCCGCGGGCAGTGGCCGACCCTGAGCCAGGCTCGCGCTAGGGTGCACGGGGACCAGAGTAGTCTTTTGGTTCGAATGATGACGCTAATCCGCAGATCCTTCTTTCACCAGAACGAGTACAGATACCTAGCGACCTCAAGAGGCACATCCTCGTACCAGCTTTTATACCGCTATAGACGGCCAGGCGCTCAATCCGGCGGGGAAGTCGCAGCAAGTGCCGTTTTCCCGGGCGTAAAAACCCGAGCGTAGACGGCCGTTCTTCGTCTTTAGATCAGAACAGACGTTTCATCGATTTCAGATGGATTGCGTACTCGCATGCTGCCGGTACCCTTATAAGGGCGGCACTCTAAGTTTGTGCAGTGGCAGTAGCTCTGAGTTGCCGGGAGCATGGGCTAGCGTTCAGAGCTGCACCCTGCCATTTCTAGAGTTTTGTACCCGGCAATCCACCGCCTTTTGTGTTTACGTTCACCTTCAGCAGGTACTGATGCCTGCATGCACCAAAGAACGTTTCCACGGAGAGGACTATACCGCATCAACTTATACTGCAGTTCCCACACACCTTGCACCCAAAACACGTCCGGTTACAAGACTCGCGGGTTTGCATGTGGGGTGATTGGTCGCCACAACTTCAATCAGCGTACCTCTTGCACTTGCAGCCTCTCCTCTCGGTTGCGTAGACGGTGGACGCGCGCAGGCCAGTCAGACATCTCATCGGAGCCACGTCACGGAGGCTTTCGGACTCAGAACACCGGATGTGTGAGACAGCGCCCCCTCTGTGTGAGGCGTCCACCGTTGGAGCGTCCGGTCGGAATTCCGCGAGCACTGAAGCTCTTCTGAAGGCGTTCCCGCTGCGTTCACCGGATTTGTTAAGGTGTGTCTGCTACCATTAGGTCGAGTATAGCAACGCGGCAGGAACTGTGAGGGGCACTGGGGTCGGGACACCTGATAATAACTACCAGCAAAGCTACTTTGACAGCACCATCACTGCGGGCAAATTCTTCGGTAAGGGCAGCTCGGCGCGAAGTTTCGTAATCAGGCAACGCTAGCATGCGGAGCTCCTGGAAGGATGCGGGCGCGGGGTTGCATGTCCGGACAAATGAGGGAAGACCACCCGTCAGCAAGGTTCGTCTGCGGAGTGTTTTGACGGAGCTTCCGGAGAAGTTTACTGAAGTGACACCGGCACCATACGCTTGTCACTTGTGTTGGGAAACGTGCAAACATTTACCGCCACCGTCGAGCTTTGCAGTGCTTCCCTACCGTCGATAGGGGAACGGGTGTCAACAGTGCGCACGCCAGTAGGGTGTCCCGTAAGATGAAAAAAACAACAAAGAATGCTAGCCAGCAAGTGGCAGAGAGTTGTTTCTTGAGGTTCCTGGAATTCGTGGAGAGCGCTTGGAGTGAAGCGGATGCGATGATCCCATTGTCATCCCGCCACTCCTGGGGCGCGTGCTCCCTGTGCGACGTCTGCCAGGTCGTTCGCATTGCGAAAGCTCTGGGGAGCAGAAAAGTGTCATCTGCCTGCGAGGCGGCAGGAGCTCGGGGTCACGGGTTTACCCTTGGAACGAACAGTGAAGCGTGAGTGCCAGGCCAGCATCGCGACGCACAGAGTAGTCGTAGTGGGAGGAGTCTCGAGCACAAGTCCAAGTCGAAGAAGAACGGTGCACAGAGTAGAGCACTCAAGCAAAAGCCACGCATCGGAGAAGGAGCGGTACTAGCGGTTGCGTACACGCGAGCATAAGAAGTTAACTGAAAAAGAGGCCACTTGGGCCAGTGCACGCGCGCATGTGGCGCTCGGAGGCCCCACGACGTTTGCGCTCTTGTCACGATCAGGCATTCCTCGAAGCAACCCCACGTAATGCCTGGGTCCCATACAGTATTTAAGGATCCTGGTACCCCACTTACGGATGAGAAGCTCCCTGGGCTGTGAAGCGAGGAAGCTAGGGTGGTGAACTTCCCTGAATAACTTCTGGCATATCTCCTGCTTAACCTCTCGCTTTGCGAGTATTGTGGAATCTAGCGTCTCGCTGAGCTTTTCAAGAGTCTACTCATGGACTCGCTCGAGCGGAGGCAGCAAAAGTGTGCCACCAGAGCTCCAAGCCGTCTCTTACATAGATCTGAACAATGAAGCAGATCCTGGGCAGGTTCCTTTTTTAAGGTCGATGTTGAGTGCCCGACAAAAGCGTTGCTGCGTCAGAACCAGTCCCATGGAAAGCAAGAGTACTGAACTGGCTGCTATGCAGCCATCAAGAGCAGGTGTCAGCTCGCTTCTCGAACAGGACACTGGCCGGGTGGCAGACGGCATCGTCGAGCCATTTCGCCTCCTCCAAGCGAGGGGCTTTGATTTCAGCAGGCGGACAAATGTTTGGATCATCGACGAGAGCTCTTTCGCCTACGTGAGCGGAAGACAAGTCATCGTGCAACGTGCTCACTTCTGCACCACTACAACGACTGCCCGGATGGACCTTCAGAACCGATACCTCGGCAAATTCCAGTCTAGCGGTCTGAAAAAAGAGCCAGTCTTCCTGCGTCTACGTGAGCCATCCCAAGAAGAACGTCAGTCGCCCGGTGGAGGGCAGACCGGCATTCAGTCGTTCATCCTGCATTACTGCGACGGCGAGGGTGGCGGAGGGGGAATCTCAACCCTGGCGGTTGATCCTGCGCACCAGCTGCTCGCGGTGTGTGAGTGTAGCAACTTCACTCCGCCATGTAAGCCTGAAACACGCACCCTCACTTCGTTTCTCCGGCTCACTTCGATAAAAAGCCCAGCGCCTGTTGTTGCCACGCGCTCAGCTTGGGAGTCCCCTAGGCCGTCGCGGTGACAGTGACAAGCGTTCTCGGCCAGCTGTCCGAACGCAACTGAAACGGTATGCGAGCCAGGGCTGTTCCTGCTTTGCGCTCGTGCAGCGGTGCACATCTATTCGACGCGCACATACAAGCTCTTGAGAACTCTGTACGGCGGCAGTCTACGGGGCTACACCTGCGCAGCGTTTCGGGGTATCGAGTGCTTCAGCTCGGGAGGTGACGCCGCACCCGACATTGGAGAAGGAGGTGAGGCAAGGGTGCCGTTGCCGAGTGACTGGTCACCAGGAGCGGCCGGACGCTACTCATGTAATGCTGAAATAGCGTGTCAGCTGCTGGGCTTGTGTCGGGAAGGGCTAGCTACAGAAACTGGAAGCTTAGCCTGGTTTCGATCGCTCACATAGTGACTAGCTACCGAAGACGTTCTTCGGCTGAGTTTCGCGTTGGAGTCGTGCTTCCCCTTGCCTGCATGGACTAGAACAGTATCATTCCAGATGGACCACTCATTGGTCCGTGTTTTGTGAGGAGGCAGGAATGTAGGCTTTAAGGGCTACTGTTATACTAGTCTGAAAAAAAGTAGCAGTCCCGAGAAAGCTACAGCAACTGGTGCCTGGTTTGTCGCGTTGTCAAGTGCCTCCGATAGTGTTGTGGGAATAGACCTCTCTACAATTTGTGCGTCGTGTCGCTCAGGAATACGAAATGGCGAAGAGTTTCGGTCTCCGGGGAAAGGCGGACCGACCAGCCGCGAAGGAGCCTCTTCTGCTGGCGATGTTAGATCGGACACGCTGAAGGCGCCAGACATCGCGTCGGGAGATGAAAGTTTCGAGCTTGCAGATCTACAGTCCGAAGATGGTTCTCGGTTAGGTCGCGGCGAGGGGAGAAGAGAGTCGGCGCAGCAGGGAGTGGAAGGGGATGGCAAGAAAACCGGGGACGGACCCACTGTGCCGACCCAGTGGACGGGTGGTCAACCATCCAATCAGGACAAGGGCAGTCCCGCAAGCGCCGAGCTATCTTCTGCTGCATTGAAGCAGTCAGCTGCGGATGCTTCCCAGAGTAACTTCAACTCCTCAAGAACTGTAATTCTTGCCGCTGTCGGGTGCGAGCCCGACTACTACTTAACCCTGTGGAATGTCTACCAGGGGACGGCTCTCCTCCGGTTCAAGGCGAGCGGCCAGGAAGTCTCGACTGTCGGCTGGTACGGCTCTCTGGAAGCTACACTTGAATCAGCAGCTCCAGGTCCAAAGAAAGAGCGAGAAGCCGGACGGAACGTTCGTTTCAGACAGGGCTTCACGGAAAAAAAGAAGGCGCCACCGGGACTGCCGGCACTCCGGTGTCATGTGGTGCCTCAGAAGTACATTTTCGCAAGGTGTTTCCTTATTTGCTGGTTGGTTAGTTCTGATCAACGCTCGAGTGCTGTCAAAACAAATAAGGGGGTTTATAGGTTATGGCGCAGTTCTTTCGGTTGGAGCACTCCCTGTTACTCAGCTCCCATGATCGTTTCTTCTCGTTGGTTGTTGGACAGAGTCTGCCCGAATCTCCCTTCTTTCAAGCCGCAAAAGCAACACCCCGAGTACACCTTGCACCACAGCTCTGCCTGCAGACTCGCAAGACAATGTTTCCTGCCTGGGGGGCCGGGCGGTAGGAGCGTGAATCCCTTAAGGTCGTCCATCGCGTGTTCTGAGCCTGACTATCGAGCACACTGTTTACGTATGCCGCCTGTATGAACTGTGGTTTCTAGGTCGCATCTCTTCCCGTACCAGCTGACAACCTCGGGAGCAAGGCACATGAAACTGTGGACCGTTGCGAAGACGTTTACAGGCCTCAAACTGCAGGTAAAAAGTGCTGTTGTCCCACCTGCTATCAGGTTTTGCTGTCAGCTGCGGCCCCTTCGTAAGAAATGAGTGGACAGTTTAGCAGCCGCATAACCACAATCCATTTGCCAGGTACGGTCTTCGATACTGGGTGACGAGAACACAGCTGTATAAGTGCATGGTTTGCAGTGAGGGTCCGGTGTTCGATGCCTAGTCGAGTCGATAGACGCGTCACGCAGGTCAACTAAAGTTGGGCCCGATTTTCATGTAATCTGAACGAGGTGTCATGCCGGGAGTACGAGATTCCTCTCTCGCCCTGGACTCGGCGCCGTGCTCAACGATCTCTTAGGCCACCAGACAAACTACTCCATTACACCATTGTGACTGCTGTCTCCAAACAGGGCCAAGCGTGCAAGTTTGGCGCAGTCGAGCTCTCCGACGTGCAGTGTTTCGTCGAGCTGGCGGACGGGTGGTTGCTTTCGGGCTCGGAGTATGGGAAACTACTCTTGTGGGAGGTGAGCACCTAGTGACCGCATCAAAGTGCCGCGTTCTCAAGTACGCGTCCGTGTTGCCGCACTCCCTTCGCGCGCCAGGTCGGTTGGTTTCCGTCAGTTTCTGCACATGGGAGCTTCGCCGCAGATGGATTCTGCCCACGCAGATCAACGAAAACAACTGCAGTACTTGTAGTACTATCTGGCGTAGCCTGGCTCAAACAACTCCAGGGCTGCTGAACTGGCGATGGCTTTCCCGGAGAGCAGGACTAAACGGAACTAACGCGGTCACTCGAAAATCGCACATGAGACACCAAGCGTAGCAAGTCTTCTCTGCTGAGTGAAGCAAACGACCAGACACCACCGCCTGCGACCCTGAACTGCAGGGGTGACTTTTTTGAGAAATGATTTGCCATATATATATATACATATATGTTTTCGTCCGTATCAGAGCATGGAAGTTCACTTCGAGGCATTGTGAGAATCGGAAAACTCTAGCGGCGTGGAAGCCCCCCGGTTTGGATTCCTTACAGAGCGATTCACACAGTACCCAGTTACTAACGATGCCCAAGTCGGGCCGCCGACGCTCCTACATACGACCGCACTGTCCACAGGTCACCTGCGAGTGGCCCGGTAGTCGGTGGTACTCATAGCAGAATCATGTCTTGTCTTCAAGGGCAAGCAAAACATGCCGGGCATGCCAGTCTTCCTGAGTTCCTGTCCACGGCTGGACAGAGGGAACCCAACACTTTACCATCCACCTCACTTGAAACGCGCGTAAAGCCGTAAGGAGACTGTGATTCGAATGCCGTCCTCTCTTTGTTCTGTCACTCTTTACCTGCGCCCAGGGGGGTTTCATTAAAGCAGAAGTCAAGCAAGCGGTCACGGTCGCGCTTCCGGCGAGGCCCCGGCCTCCTTCGCCCTCGCGGGCCGAACACACGACCGGGGCATCCCAGCCAACAAGGAACGAGACAGAGGATTGCTCTGCGGGAGGGGGAGGCAGTAACCCGGGGAATAAGCAAGGCCGCAGCCCAGAGCCCGGAGCACTTCCGTGCGCGTCATCCCGCCTGGGTACGACGCGAGCAAACGGCACGCGTCCGCAACCAGACGGTGGCCCAGGAGGGGGCAGGCGGAGCAGCGTTGGCAGAGAAGCGTTTGCTCACAGAAGATCAAGCTTAAGGTTTGGGGGTCCATGCGATCTCCGTCGGGGCAGTCGGAAAAGCAGTTTGCTGAGCGCTGGCGGAGACGGGGCAAATGCAGACTTTGGTGGTGCGTTACCCCAGGACGACGCGGCGCCCCTCCCATCGATCGTCACTGTCGGAGTGCCCTGTCACGCGGGCCTCGTCTGCAGCATGTTCAGAGATCCTTTGGATCCGACCAAGATCGTCACCGCGGGCCAGGACGGCCAGATAAAATGGTTAGTCGCTAAGGCCTTGCCTAGGGGCTGGAGACGACCTTGGGTAGCCAACAGGAGGCCTTAAGGGAAAGGGAAAGGACGCCTTAGTTTGCTCTCCGCGGCGCGAAGTCTGTTGTCGTATGAGCTCTATAGCATGAGTAAGAGGAAATCTTAATGATCTTTTGGTCTGGGGCGACTGGGTGGAAAAGAAACACAGGGTCTTCTATCCGAGTTACTTTATTACTGGTCGCGCAAGGAGCAGAGGAGTCTGGGGGGGGCCACGCGAACGAAGAACCTTTGACGGAGTGCAGCTGACCGTCGCTCGTTAGCTGGTGTGTGATCTCGGACGCTAATCCTTTTGCCTGTCACATCTCACTTTCGTTCCTCGTAGATACTCTGTCCTTCGCTGGTGGAATGCTGGATACCTTCTCGGCGCCTAAGCACCTCACGCTTCCGGAGCGACAGCAGCATGCGTGAGCACCTCGCGGCAAGTTTTGGGCGTGCTGTAGCCACAGGAGGCGCAAACCTCCAAACGAGCAGATATAAACCACGCGGCTGAGAAATCGGCAAGTTTCTGAGATGACGCTGTCCCGTCCCGAAACTGCCGTTTCACCTATTGTACAGGTGGCCTCTCGAGGAAATCAAGGCTGGTGCAGAGCAGGTAGACGAACGCATGGAAATCTGCGTCTGTATGCTACGCTGTGTGAACATGCCTCACAAGAGAGGCATTAGGCACGTCGCGATCAATACGCATGCTGCTTCCTCTCTGTAAGCACTGAAACCTCTCCTGGCCCTCGCCGCTCTGCCGACCGCCTCGCCGGTTGCACTGGCCGTTCTCGTCGTCCCAGAGACGACTGTCTGAGGCACTTGATCTGGTGCGACAAAGACGGGCAATCAGGCCTAAGCGCAGTGCGTCACATGGATTTAGTCGTACCTGAAAGTACAACGTGCACATGCGCCGCTCCACTGTGTAGGAGCTACCCACACCATTTTGCGGGCCGCAGGAGCCAGGGAGGTTTTGAAGCTTTTGAGAGAGAAGCCTTTCCTCAACGGGGACCTCGTGTGACACCCAGGCAGCAGGCGCGCGTCAGGACGGTCATCGGAAAGTTCATTGACTCAACGCAGTCGGTTTTCAGCAGACGCACAGGCAGGTTACCCACCAATGACCAAACCCACCTGGTCCTTATCGGACCAACCAAGGCATCCCGGCAGCGAAGAGACACACAAATTGCGAACCAGATCCCAAGGAATGTGCAGACTCCTTCTCCGTCGAGTTTTGCGCTCCTCCGGTTTTTTCGCAGACAGCACGTCGGGCCCTCCTGGGTCATCGAAGATTTGCAAGGCTGCATGTGGAGCTACGATCCGTACTCGGACACTTTGTCCAAGGTAGTTAGATGGTCGCCACCGAACACAGGGCGTCAGCAGGAGTCGCTGCCCGGTCTGCTCCGCCGCAGGGCTCCTTTCGCCGGAGTACTCACACCGCGGTAGATTCCAGCATCACAGCTTCCTTC
>NW_027153886.1:21499-22717 GCF_002600585.1 Cystoisospora suis
CGGCCCCTCCCTCGGACATCCACAGGAACTCCTTCTGGCGCACGAAGACTTTGTTGCCACTGCCGGCGCTGACGGGTCGATCCGCGTCTGGAGGGACGAACAAACGGCTGCTCCAGTAGTGGCGAGGTGGGCGCCGTTGTCCGCAAACTGACTTGTCTCTGATATGTCTCTCGTATTCCTGCTGGTGCCGTCTGCTACGGAACAGCAGGCAACCCTTCCGAAGTGCTAGCAACCGCTGAAAGCTGTAGACAAGGCAGGCGCAAGGCGAGGTGGTAGGATTGCGGAGAACAGGCGTGCTGCTCAAAAACAGGCTCTAGTAAACTTCAAAATGACGTGCTGACCAGGTAGCACGCAACGCAACATCAGGACAGAACGCACGGACAGACGTCTGGACTGGTTCAACTAATTGTCAACAGATGCTCCAAACAAGATCACGACGATTTGCAGACTAGTCCGGTGCCATGCTACTGCAGTTAGCGCTTGCTGTGCCCTGGACCTGACTGGCACCGATAGAGCCGACGAATCTTCTGCTTGAACATGCTGTATTCCAGAAGAATAGGGACAGTTAGTCAGTCGGACTAGGCGAACCTAAACGTCTGGAGTGGCTCCTGCGCCTGATAGTCTTCACAGAGGAGGTAGCAGTATCAAGCTGCTCTGAACACCCCGAGCAACACCGGGAGAGAACGGTGTTGAACGCTTACTCGGCAATAAAAACTCTGATGTCTGTCGGGCCCCCGAGTGACCAGCTGAACTACACTTGGTTAATTCTGCACTGGGACCTCGCCTGGGCAGTAAGGGACTGCTGACGGAAACTAGTTCTGGCTGTCCCCGTTCTTCTGCTGAACCTTCACCAAAAGTTGAAGTCGGTGAGCCCCCTACACGGAAAGTCCTGCGTCAAGGCCCAAACCGGGGCTTCGCGCGCTCTGCAGCCAGTGAGATCACCCCTGCAGAGACAGGGGGAAGTCCCAGGGCCACTCGTGCTACGGGTTCGGACACAAGAATGGTCATCGCCGTTTTCTCTGCCACTTGTGAACCATCCTTAGTTAACTGTCTCTGTTTGCATGTTAGACTCTGGGACTGCGAGTTCAGCTCCATGCTACGCATGCCCTTCCGCGTCTCCCGGCTTGAAGGTCTTGGAGAAAAAGATGCCGCCGACGCCTCCGGCTCTTCAGCAGGGGAACTGCGCGGCGGTTCTGCTTCCTGCTCAACGGATGGCCG
>NW_027153886.1:22736-39701 GCF_002600585.1 Cystoisospora suis
TGGTGTGGTGCGAGTACTACGCGTCTGCCCAGAGGAGATCGCAGTCCTCTATGCGGCAAAAACACACAGAGAAGCTATAAAGAGTCTCTGTGCCAGTCCCGACGGTGAGATGCCCAAGCTTATACAAGGGAGCAGGGCTTGTGTTTGACTGAGTGCACGTGCGCATGACCAGTCTAACTGCTCAAGGCAATCTTATCGCAATCCCCGGTCTTCTTGCCGCAGAGTCCCTATACTCGGGGGACCGCCGTGGTAGCAGGATAAAAGTCCCCTTTTTCCCTCCACCGCACTCAAAAGAATCCCTCTAGACGTCCACCACTTTAGTGAGAGCTTTCTCCGGCAGGTGTGCAGAGCACACCGGTAGGGTCCGCAGAGGAGGCGAGTGTGCCGTAGAGGTCTTGTCTAGTGCACCTCTTCCCGAGTGCGCAACGAATGAGACGGAGAAAGACAGTCAGCTCCCTCACCCACAGCATGGGTTCTGCTTCTCCTGAGGGCTACTGTCAAATCCCAGTGTGACGCTGGGAGCGGCTCCTGTGTGTAGCGATGCGTCGCTGCGACCACAGTGGCAAGATTAACTCCTATTTCGAAAGCCGGTCCCGTGCAGGGCCTGCAACACCGATGAGACAAGATGAGCCTGCAGCAGTTTCCTGTTTCTTTCCTAGGATGCCTGCTGGCCACCCTAGGAGCGGCGGACAACAAGATATTCTTTCTCAAAGAGCGCAATGCGGCCTCCTCGCTCGGCTCAGCGAGCAACCCGTTGTGCGTGGTAGATCCTGCTTCCCCCGCAATCAGAAGCGGGCGGCGTGGGTGGTCGGGCCTTCGTGGGAGCACCCGAGCGGACGCCGGAAACGGTGGTTGCGCCGACAGTGTCCCGGCCGAACTCTGGGGCTGTGAGTTGAGGGCACCTCCTACGCAACAGCGCGACGGCGCAGACCAACCTGACAAAATACATGCTGGAAGTATGGACTGTCAAAGCAATTCTAACGCTGGCCAGACTAAAGAGACTCAGGCGCTTGATGCACCTGATACTAGAAGGCGCAGCAGCAGCTTAAGGGGAGCGTGTGCGCCTTATACCGCTCTTGGTTTTGTCCACCTACCGGGACGGGTGACCCATCTGCTCTGGCAGAAGCAGGGGACGGTCACCGCAGTCCTGGAATCTCTGAAAATCGTGGAAATTCACCTACCGGCAAGCGCTCTGGAGGGAGACGTTGTTGACGACGCCGAGGAGGAAGAAGAAGACGAGGACTACGACGCAGAGGTGGCTGATGAAACTGCTGCGTTTCCTCAAAAGCAAGCCCTGGAGCTCGAAGGCGCAGTGCTTCGGTACGAAAGTCCACCTGCTCGAATAGAGTATAGGATGTCCTGCACAGGTGCAGGGCGTCCGTCTTGTCGCGATGCTAGTGCAGGCCGCAATCCTCCAGCACGGAGTCCAGAGCATCTCACTTGATTTTTCTTGCTCTTCAGGCGTTTTTCGGTGTCGCTTTCTGTCACGCACTCGGCGCTCTGGGCGCGCCTGCACCGGCGTAACAGGGTGGTATGCCCAAACTCCCTCGACACCGAATCGGATGAGGACAGCAGCGACACCGACTCAGGCAGCGACTCTGCTGGCGAAGAGTCTGACTTGGAAAACACCGAGAAATCCAAGCTAGCTCAGTCTACGAGCTCCTTCGCCCCGGGCCACGGGGACCAACCAGGCAGCCGAGAGAAAAAGAACAGCCCTGCGGGGCAGGGAGACAGCAGTGCGCGGACCGAGATCACCGCCGCGGTAATTGCCTCTGCTCCCCCCCGTTCCAAGCCCATTCCTCGGTTCAGTCTCTACCCCGGGGCGCGGCTCTCCTTAAGTGGCAAGCGCTTGTCCGTTTGGTGTCTGGGGAGAACCTCGGTGCGGAGTTGCGATGTCGTAAACGGGGTGGCGGGCCCAGAAGATTTCCCGGAGGACGAAGACCTCAAGGATGCAGAGAAAGATGGGAGCACGGGCGATGTCCTGTACTTTGCAGGGCGCGGAACACTTGCCGGTTTTCTCTGGCAAGTCCGTCTTCCGAGAGGACCAGAGGGGAGGCGAATGTCATCGAAACGACTCCTAAAAAGGCACACCAGCGGACTCCAGCAGGAAATTCCCCTCGAGGCCTGTCCAGTCACTAACCTAGCTGCTCTTTTCTCCGGTGCAAGTGCAAGAAAGCTTGGAGAAGGTGCGGCAGCTTCGTCGCACGCTGCCGGCAACAAAAACCTGAAGGCTTCAGGGCTGGATGAGGGACGTGCTGGCAAAAGAGCTGCAAAAGCAAATGGGCCGCGGACTGCGGCGGAGCGATCTCGGAGACGATTTGCTGGAGGAGGCGCAGGAGAGGTACAGTGTGGCGGGAGTGAAACGGCATACATTTGCTTGCTCGACAAGGTCTCCGCTCAGAATCTTTTACTTGCCGGACTAACAGATGGGCGCGTGGCGGTGATCCATCTACAGTTCAAGCAGATCTGCTTCCTGGTAAGGAAAGGAAGTGCCTACAAAAGTTCGGTGGATTGACTTCTGCCGGTCACTGAACGAAGCACTCATCACTAGGGGGGAAGAAAGGGTTGAGAGGTTCTCCCTCATATTCGTCGTCCTGACTTCAGTGCAACGAGAGAAGAGATCGCTAGCGCAAACAGAGCTAAGGCGTCCACCCGGACGAAGAAAGTCCAGTCTCTTTTTTTGTCCAGGCTGGCCTTTCCACAAACAGAACACCATGAATAGCAACAGCCGCTCCATCCACGAGGGAGAAGCAGACAACACAGGACCGATGAAGACCGCTAGAGGGCTCAAGCAGGGAGACGGACACTGCAGCAATAAGACGTCATGAAGCGAAGAAAGTAGCACGAATAGAGAGTCGCTGCCTCCGTCCGTACTTTTGAATTGAAGGCGTCTTGCTACCCTGCGCTGATGAGTTCGGTCACCAAGGAGGACGCCTGTACGACACAGCCCGCAGAAACTGGGCAGTCCCGTGGGCCGGGAGCGAGTTTCTACGCCGCGAGCTACATTCGATTTGATACAGTAGAGCAGTGTAGGGTTTAGGGTTCAGGGACGGGTCGTTACAACCTATATGACGGAGATATGCGTTACAAAGCAAGCCAGTTTAGACGGGTCTCGTCAATACTTGCCCGACGTCTCGACCTTGACTCCACGATTGGCCCGCCGCGTCCCATGTAAACGCCGCTTCATACACTGCTCTTTCTTTAGATCAAGAAGGCGGCATATAACTGTGTCTTTCTCAACAGTTTACAGGGCTCCTGTATGGTGAACAGGCCGCAGCGAGTCGATAGTAGTTCTGTTGTTCTGACGTGGCACGTGCCCTGCCTCTCCTGCTAGATTACACCAAAACGATGTACCGAAGAGCATAGTTGGAAGTCAGCTTTTGCGACATGTTTGTCCGGGCCTGCCAGCTTTCTGCTTTTGACTGCCGCCGGGGCGCAGTGACCAGCCTCTCAATACACCCTCTCCAGCCCCAGCCCTCCCACTTTGCTGCAGTTGAGCACGCCCTCGCTGCAACTGAAGCCTCATCCGCGGCGCAGAAGCGGGCTAAGGAGGCAGCTGAGCGGGCAGCTGATCTCGCCCGGCGTGCGGAGTCGCTGGCTGCTGCCGATCTCGACCCGGATGGCCGACATGCAGACGAGGCGGAGNNACCAAGCCGCAACAGAGGCAGCTGCGGCTGCGGAGGCTGCACGGATTGCCAATGAGAAGGTGGAGGAGGTTCACATCCACGAATCTCAATTGCTGGTGCTAGCTGGAGCCAAGGACGGGACCTGGGCGAAGTTCCTGGTCAACGGCAAGCAACTGAGGCAGGCCGCTAGTGATCAGCACCAGCGACTGCTAGCGGTTTTGAAAAGAAAAGCTGAGAGAAAGCTGAAGAAAAGGAGGGAGAGAGACGACAAGGAAAAGGAGTACGTCAGACAGCAAGAACAAGAAATGGCTGATGGCCAGCAGGGAACGACCCAGGTCCCCGCACAGGACGAGAGAGAGATACAAGACGACGCTGGCGCCGGTGTCGAGTGCGGGCGTACGACGACTGGTGCAGGGAGACAGAAAAGGCAGTAAGAGAAAAGGGGGGTGTCCGCATTGGACAAAGGCAAAAGGCGAAGTCCAGGCTGTTCCCCGTCGACGTTTGGATCCGGCGAGGAAGGTAGATTTTCGATTTTCCTGCTCACCCACCCGGGCAGAAACACCTCCCTTTTTTTCCTTGCCGTCATAGCCGAGATTCACAGCGGTTCTGGTTTCATCCGTGTAGAGTGAAAACTTCACGCTTTTAGCATGGTACAAGGTCCAGCTATGACATTCATGCTGCCGAGCAAGCTATGACTCAGTCCCGTACCGGACGCCTTCCAAAATAGTGTCCCCTACAATTACTCTGTAAGCAACTCCGGATTCTAATTCGTCTATGATACTAATTCTACAGTACTGAACCACTTGCGCACATGTGGCACAAGAGAGCTGCGATTCAATTAGCATGAGCACACCGATGCTGTCGAAAACCAGTATGGGCTTACGAAATTCGGCGAGAAGCTTCGGGGACAGCGGCGCAGTCCGCAGGTGTCAAGCGCCAACCGTGTGTCGCTGCAGACCCGGCCGGCTATACCCAGCAACTGTCCCGGTTGGTGCTTCCGACGCAACTCACGAACGGGTTCAGTGGTGGGCTGCTGCATCTTTCAGGAGCCCTCACAGCTTCACGTCCGCAACACGACAAATCTGCTCGTCCGCTTAGTTGATGCAGACTATTCAGCTTCCTCCGGGCTGCGGTCAGACTCACAACATGTCCGGAAGAGCGTGCTTTCCCTTGGAACAATTTTACGGTCTAGGTGTCTTCTATCCAAGAGAGGCTTGCATTTGTCCGGAGCCACGGGGTTCCTCTCTGTTTTGGCTTTTTGTTGTGGTTCCAGCCTCCTCTCAAACAAACTGCCTCCTGAACTCGTAGTTAGTTGGTGCTTGGATGTGGTGACGTGCCCTTGCGGATTCACCGACCAGCCACCAGCTGAGTTGTCCCAAGTAGAGCTGGAGGACGAACCATCCAAAGGTAAAGACGCCCCCGCGCCGTGTAGCCCTCGTTCTGCTCCTGCGGACAGCGTCTCCTCTACGGAGAGGCAGCTGCGCGACTTTGTCGAACCTGCTCTCGTTTCATCGGGAAATGCCAGTGAAACGATTCCATCACCGACCACTGTGGTCAACAGTGCCTGGAGAACGACAGCAGCAGAGATAGACCAAGCCGGCCCTGTACCACTCGCTGAGGAACCAGATCGACACAGCCCAGACGAACAAGAGGACGAACAGGAAGAGGACGGAGAACCAGCACTGGGCAAGCCTCTTTCCGACACAGACCAATGCGAAGGAGGCGACAAAAGGGGGAGAACCCTCAACTGTGCGGCCAGGAGCCCGACGGTTACCGGTCTGCCCAGGGGAAGGGGCGGCAGCGCGGCGCTGGCGGCTGCTGCAGTTGCAGCGGCGCGGATGATGGCCGAAGCCGAACAAGCAGCGTCTCATAATGAAGCTGAGGCGGCTCGGGCAGCTGTGGCTGAGGTTGAAGCTGCAGAAGCTGCTGAGGTGGCCGCGTTGAAGGCAGCGGAGGAGGAGGAAAGGACACGGAAAAAGAAGGAAAAGGAGGCTTTTATGCAGTGCGATGCCTGGATGGATATTACGGAACCCGGAGCTCTTTCTCTGGAGGTATAAGTTTGCGGAGGATGGGAACGACGCAAGGCTGGCCTGAGTATAGCTGGGAAAGACAATGGAACTGACTTGCGGGCAGGAAGCAAGGGGAGATTCAGACATAAGATAGGTCAAAACACCGTGGGTAAAATCTTGTTGGCAGTTTGAAGCCTTTCTATCGGACTATGTCCAAAGAGTTATAGCAGCACGCGGGTGCTCTCGTCTGAGGCGGCTCAGAAAGCTTCGCCCAGTTCTTCACACGTCAAAACTGCCTATCTACGCAGAGCTACTTGCCGGTTCTGTGAATACAAGCACGGCCGCCCTGTTGGGGTGTTGCGCCTGCGTGTCGCCGTGCTGTTTTAGGAAATTCACGTATATCGTCAAAAACAAGAGGAGCTTTCGGCTGCGGCGGATCGAAAGACCAAGATGCAACAACGGATTGCTACACTGCGGGCGCGCTATGTGGTAAAAAAAGCCTGACTTTACTCGAAACTGCTGTAGCTCGGCTAGAAGCGTACATTTTGTTATCTGTGGGACCTCAGAAATTTACACAGGTGCACACCCGTCTGTACGTGATACACGGCACGTAGAGCGCGCCTGCGGATTCCAGTCAGAGCCCTGTTCGATCACGTCAAGAGATACGCTACGGCTATTTGACTCGAAGACCGTAGTTCGCTCTCGAGGCGTTGCACGGTCTCTTCGCTGCGCCAGAGGGACCACAACTTTTTTGCCTGGTGCACCTGCACCCGTAATTCTACTCTGTCGAGTGGAGGGCATCCGGTTTAGTTTTGTCGCCAAAGCCGCTGACCTTTTGTGGCAGTGAAGTATAGACAGACCTCTAGCTGGTCTGGAACTGTCCGCTGCAGAATGGGTTTTCTTTCTGACGAAATCCCTTTTCCGGAGCCGCGTCGGCCCCGATTTCAGCGGCGACGTAGCCATCGTTCTCGTGCGACTGGGTGTCACGAAGAGAGTGTTTGTGGGCTCTTTCTTCGTCTCGGTCTTAGCACAAGGGCGAAGTAGCCACTATAATGCTGGTGCTGGTAGTCAGATATGTTGTTGGGATGAGCATTCTTTCGCTCAATTCTTGCGATGGATAGCTATGTGTCCACTGGTCGTGCTCGAGGAGGGCATTTCTTCGAGGGTGCCTCCTTAGGCACCTTGTATCTCTCTTGCATCTTTGCCCTTCTTCTGTTTGGTACCCAGTGAGTAAACGGCCGGGTACTCCATGATTATGCTTGTCTCTTCGGTCCGTGCTGTGCACACACGAGTCAGAAACCTTGCTGCAGGGGAGGCCAACGTGGGAGGCTGTCGAAGGCGTTCGGGCTCGGTTGCAGATGCATGCATATTTTCTTCCGCGAGATGGAGGTGCTGTTGTAGTCCGAGAATATTATCTCGGTGTCTCTTGGCTGTTTTCCAGGACATCTGGGAAAGGAGGAGGCGTCTGCCTCTGCACCTGGACCACTCGGATAACGAGGGCATGGTAGCAGACCCAGAGTTCCTGTCAGCATTCAAGGACAAGCTAACCACTGAGGTTAGAGCGTGCCAGCAGCAGCTGGAAATGAAGCTTCGAGTCGCTGTCATCGGCTTGATGAAGTTGATCGTAAGCTGCATTGAGTTACTTCTATCGCGCAGCGGAGATCAAGCTGCGGGAATGTCCGATTTAGAAATGAAACCTACACCAGTGCGCAGCTGGCCGGGCGAATACAGGAAGAGCGGCCGCGTCAGTCTGGCCCGGTTGAGGCGCCCCAAAATGTGGAAGATGACATGCGAAGCGTCACTGAAAGACTGGAGACCTTCATCTTATGGGGCTGCGCAGCGAGCACTGAGCACCTTAACGTTACACATCTCCTCAGAGAAATAGTCGAGATTCAATGCGACCCCTTGCTTTGTGCTCATTCCTGGGTAATTCTTATATTCGTGGGACGAGAGGTGAAGGCGTCATGAGACAAGACTCAGTGCTGAGAGGCTCCTGGTTCTTTCGTTGAGTCTTCCATGAGATAGCCGAGTGCTCCACTTTTCGTATGTTTTCTCACGAGTTGTCCGGGGTGCATTCGCGAATTGAGCTGCTTCGTACCCTCTGTTCAGAGGCAATTTCCAGACCGACTCAGTGTCGTGACCGTCAAAGCGTTCTTCAGCGACCTTTCCACACGGACGCTACCCTGTTTCAAACAAAAGCCCGTTCTGGAGGTCCGGATAAGGCAGATAAGCGGAGTTCTCGTGGCCACGAGACGCCGTGGAAAATGGCGTCAGCTTTTCCAAAGTTTGGTTCAGGAAAGTACCAGTGAAAACGAGAGAAGTGTGGAGGTCCTAGGTAGCATGAAGAAACAGGCGTAACCATCGACGTCCGAACTGCTACTCCCGGTGATTCCCTGCTGGCTTCGTGGGGGGCCGGTCGCCGAGAAGTAATGGTGCCGGCCGTCCCAGGCCTTAGTAGAAACTGAATCAGATGAAGGCTTTTGCGTGCACGCGAGGCAACGCGGTCTACTGCAGTTATCCTCTCGCTAGTGCCCCTAGCCAAGCTCTCGTCTCCCTCCGCCAGTTTATCAAGATGCGCTGTCGGAGAGCCGGAAGGCCACTCAGGTCTCCCATTCTCAACCTAGAGTACACGTGTTGGGTACGCAGCAATTGGATCGCAATGCGGAGTATCGCGAAGTCATTTTTCGGTGTGCTTGACACATTAATACATGGCCACGCTGTGAAGGCAGATAGAGCAGATAGGCATTGGTCTGCCGACAATCAGTGTGTTGTCCTGTTCCTTTTCGCTGCTGTGAACATTGTATGGGCATGGCTATGCTTCCGGCGACCGCACCTCCTTCGCAACCACGGTTGTCCTGTGAATCGGGCTGTGTCAGCTAGCCAGCATCCAGCATCACGCTCCACAACTGGCCATGCGCCGCCCAGAGTCTGAGAGGAGAAAAGTGAGCCTTGGAAGCGTTTCCAACGCCAGTTCCAGCGGCATCGCTGTCAGACGACGACTGAGTTCCCGGGAGCGGAATGCAAAGCCAGCGGACGCGATTACAGACAAGCGCAAGATCTCGAACCCCCAGGCCAGCGATGAGACTGATGGTTAGTCTCCATCACGACGTGAACAGCCGCGTGTTCCTCATGGGGAGTCTACGCCCGTACTTCTTGCTATAGTACGGAATGGCCCGATTCCCTTGTGTGTGAAGACATAGCAGGAACCGGGCCATTCCAGGAGAAGGCCAAGGCTGCGGATGCTTGGCTGGTGAAACACCAAGAAGGAGGGCGACCCATCCACATAGGATGGCATTTCCGGTCCCCAAAAGAAATGGGGGAGACGAGTGCATTTTCCTTTCTCCACTATGCATGCACGGTCTCATCTGAAGGATGCACGGTCTCATTTTGAAGGAAAGAGCGGACTGTTAAACCGTGGAGCGCGCTGGCGCACGAATACGCCTCCAGCGGCGCGCGTTCATGGAAGTTGTGAGCACTTCGTCGCGGCGTGGGACGGAGAGAAGCAGGGGAAAGTTACAGAGTAAAAGATAGACTAACTGTCCGCGGTGTGCCGGCCACACACGGAGAAAGATAATCCCGCCGGGACGCGGCAGAGCCGCACCAGCAGCCCTCAAGAAGTGCTATTTCTAAAAGGATCCACTTGGTTACACATTTCAGTCTGCAGAGATACTCGTGGGGCTAAGGAACAGGGACTGCAAGGAAGTCTAGTAGCGGAGCTTGGAAGCAGTGTTTGGTCAAGTAGAGTGATGCCGGCTTATGTACGTGTACGGAGCTGTTTATACCAGCAGGAGGAGGCGTCAGTTCCTTAAGAATCCTCAACTGGATGCTTCGTGGATACATACTGCCTGGTATAGCAGATGGACTGTGTGCGGGTCCTCGTCTCCAAGTATCCCTATGCAGCCGGCTGAGGCTTCTGGTCCATGGAAGTGCCAGGTGCACGAGCGGAAGGACTGGAAGTGGGCGCTACGCCACGAAGCCATCGGCATGCATGAGATCCCTCCCTTGCTGTCGTACTAGTCCACAGACCTCCGGCGGGCAGCTTTTTCTCTTCCTTCTTTTCAGTTGCGCGTGGTGGTTCTGATGGTTCAAGGAGCTCTTTAGAGCCTCACCGTAGGCGGGAGAGCGCCAGCTTACTAGCGGGATCTGAGACTTCTCCCAACATTGACGGCCTGGGCCGGACCACCAGTCTGGCTTTGCACAAGTGCATATGCGGGAGTTCAGCGCCCTGTAGACACGAATTGAGGGCTTGCACAAGTCATGCTTTCTAGTTCTCTTGTAACTCTGGTGTCATTCCCTGCGCAGCGGCCGAGTCGACTTCCTTTTTGGCTAAGGCCACATCTGCGGTGCGGCGGTCAATGTGTGCGGGGGAAGGAGAAGATCAGCGTATCCCCTTGCGGGAGCAGATTCAGCAGCAAGCCCTTCAAGCGCTAATAAAAAAGCGTCAGACAGGTCCGGCTGAACGCCGGACATCCAATAGCAGTAGTCACGGGAGCGTAGCGAATGCAAGCGTGTCAACTACTGCTCGGCGAGGAAGTGCCCAGTCTCCGAATACAAGAATCTCCAGAGCAGGAGGAGGACTCCCGGGACTAATCACAAGTCCGCGAGGGGGTGAGGGCGCTATTTCGCCACGGATTGACACGGCGGCGCGTGCAGTTCTCCCAGATGGGTCCGACAGGAGTGGCAATGAAGCTGGAGAAAAGAGTGCTTCCGAACAAGGTATGAATTCAGTTCCGGCAACGCCGGCAACGACTGTCCGTCTCAGAGAACGACAGAGTAGTCAGCGGGCAATCGGGCATCTCGGCACCGCAGGAAGCTGCGAAAGGGTGTTGGTGCAGCGACCCAGTTACAGTTCTAGAAGGGAGGAAAGGTTCGCAGTAGAGCTGCAGCTACGCGCAGCTTTCTTGGGTGCCTCACGCCAAGGCAGGGGGCAGAACGTTGGCTGATGAGAACGAAGGTCTTCCCGGTAGGGGCGGCGTGAAACGAAGACGCCACTGGCGAGTCAGCGCCCCGGGGCGAACCGCCACACGAGCAGGTCGCACGAAACGGATATTTAAGGAAGAGCGTCAGACCCCTCAGACAGATGACAGCATTGTCATGATAGTCTTTAGCCTCACTTCTGTCGCTGGTCCGGAGAGGGGCAAGCACCACAGCAAGTACGGACACGAGGGTGTATGATCGAGTGAGTCATCTCCCAAGGTGGTCTGTACACGATGCACTGCGAACAAAAGTAAAGAAAACCGTGTCAGCCTTCACCACAGTAGGCACAAGCACCGCCACGCTAGCTCTCTGCATCCACGAGGACAGCACGGTTTGTTGGTGGCTTCCTTTGTGTGGCTGGGCTACAGTCCCAAGTTGGTCTTCTGAAAAAATAGGCGGGGCCCGCGATGTCAACCGACCCTAAACAAATTCACGTTTACTCGGGATCTAAGAGCAATTGTAGCTAACGCCTTTATTGTTGGTGTTACTCGTGCTACCTCCACGGGAGACCGAGAGAAGCTGTGTCGTGCGACTGCGCTACAGCCACTGCCACGGCGAGCACGGACGCCCGCGCAGAGCAGAGGGCAGAACGATACCGACAAAAGGAGCGGCTTCTCTCTATGAAACCTGACGATGAGAACTACACCGACGCCAGAGACCAGCAGCGGATAGAAGAGGCTATCAGAACCATGGGAAGCCACCGCCTTAAAACAGACGAAAGCTATGCAGTCGATAGCATGTGGGTTGCCTGATCCTCAGACCTCTCCTTGGAGCTCAGCCGTACCTACGTGTAGGTGTGTAGCTGTACTTTTGATTGCTATGTGATGAGTGGGGTTACTCTAAAAAGCTGGTCAGTCTTATGCGGCCTCAGCAAACCCATCTAGTAATGCGGCTCCCAGACGGTTGTATGGTTGCAGGAGTGATTCCAAACAAGGCCATCGCGTGTTTGGACCAGCACAGCAAAACTGTCCGGACGCATCCCCAGCTGAGGAGTGCAGCACTAACGCAGCTAAAGCTTCTGTTGATTGGCAGATGAACCTATTCCAATGTGACAGGCTACAAGGTTCCTGTGTATGTTTGGGGCGGCGTTTGTTGTGGCATAGTACAACTGTCGGACAGACTTGCACGTAGCTGGTATTTCCATGATTTTCTGTGGGGGCCTCTGCGAGACTGAAAGGAAAGCGAAAGTTGTCCCGTATATCGACATTCGGATGAAGCGAGTCGGCATACGCTGAGCGCGAAGTATTTCCCACCCGCCCTTCCTCAAACACATAGGAGAACCTCTTGACCGTCCTCACTGGCCAGCCCGGCGGGGAAGGCCGGATGAAGAAATTTGTTACGGCGGTGACCTGAAAGTAAAAATGAGCGGAGGCTCTTTCTCCATCCGGGCCCTCACGTGCGGATGCTGCCACAGACCATGCAAGCAGCTTCTCTGTTGCGTTCTGTCTGGTGGTGGACAGAGTGAATACGCACACGAAGCTGGAAGAGATTTGGGAACTGATCCTATACATCCAGGAACGCATCGTGGCATTCAACCTACTCATCTACGATCTGGCTGAGCTGAAGACTCGCATCAAAGACGAAGTAAAGCAAGGTCTTCGAATTCTGCGTGCAAACCTCAAGGAGTTGCAGACGACTGGACCAGCAGACGCTAGTCTGCTCGATGCCATTTCAAAGGTCGTTCAAGAGCAGGACGCTCCGGCCGTCCCCCAGCTTGCTGCCCTAGTGACCCGCGAGGATCTTTTGTAAGACTCTCTGCAGGCCGGTTGTTAAGGAAGAGACCTCCTGCGGACAACTTGCTCCGATTTCTTCGCAGGGCGCCCCTGGCACTTTCCTCTGAAGTTCGGGACTACCAGAACTTCTATGACGGCCTCTCTGCTTAGAGTTGAACTATCGACTTACATGCTGAACTCTGCAGGTCATCGCGCAAGGTAGTGTCTCCAGTACACTCCTGAGCAGATCGAAGCGAGAGAAAGTGACCGCGCTTGTCTGCGAGGGGAAGAGCGCGCGGTAGCTGGTAATCGTCCCCCCACGAGGTGTTCTTGACCTCTGCAGTTTTCTGTTATTTTACGGAGCGCGCTGTCTTCTGGTCGGTTTCCAGAGCCTACTTGGAAAAACAGAGGATTCCGCAGAAGCAGCACAGCAAAAGCAATGCCTCGTCGAGTCCCAAGAACGCCTACGGCGAGGATCTCCACGGGTTGGCGAAAGCTCTCTCCCCTGGGAGTCAGGTGGTCTTGGAACATCTCACCATTCCGGTCAAGCATACCTGCTCTCTCAACGCGTGCAAGAACATTGGGACCGAAGAGCCCGATCCAGACAAAGAGAGCTCGTCTACAGCGGTCTGGGACGCTGGGCCACTGAGCAACAAATTCCCGAAGCGGTCAGACGAACAGGGCTACTTCCGTAGTGACGCCTGCGACGCGGAATACCGCGCCTTCCATACTCAATTGCCCTTCTTACTTCTAGGTTACGTAGGCGAGCAATTAGGCCGCGGGTTCCGAAAGACCGCACGGGATCCAAAGCGGCTGCGACGTATATCATATCGGTGCCTACGCTGTTCAGTGCGGGGGCGAATTAGTTCTGACAATCAGATATGCTGCCCCCGGGCTGCTGGTTAAGTCGGCTCCTTCCAGTATTGAACTCGCTCTATAAAGTGCACCGTGCTCTGGCCAACTGAGTTTTGGACGGACGTTGCAATACCCTTCGGGAACCAGCAGCGAATGCTCGGGAGGGCCATCATTAAATACCATTCCCCCGCCTGTCCTCCTGCTGTCCCAGAAAAATAGCAGCTTGTTGAGTTCTCCCTGATTCCAGAGACTTAACCTGCAGCGGAGCAAGCGACGGCGTAAACGCGGGGCAACACCAGGTCACCACCGCGATGCGAGACCGCGCGGCTCGGAGAACCGCCGAACTGAAAGCGGCACAGCTCCGACTACTCCACAACGAAATGATTAAGCTGGGCAGAGAGCAGGACGGAGAAGCTCGGGGTCAGTCGACTCTATCTGGAGGCGTAACGAAGAGTAGGAGTCGAGCACAACAGATGGATAAGATCATGAAAATCCGGAGACGAGACTTACAGCTAGAGAACATTTCCATACTGAACAAGGTAAGCGCAGTTACGAAGAAAGCGGGTACAACAGGACGAGAGCGGCCAGTTGAGGTGAAGGGACATCTCGGTGTGAAGCACTGGCAACACGAGGTCCCGGTAGCTCTAACTTTCAGCCCCGTCCGAAAGCCCTGTCATCCGTCTTCCGTTGAGGGGTAAGATGATGTATAGGGGGGACCGTGAAGGTCTAGGGACAAAGTACAGACCCGGGGTCGTCTTCGTGAGGTCAAGAAACAAACTTCTGCTGAACACGCATCTGAACAGGAGCCGTCCTGTCGAAAATTTTTACCTGGTTTTAAGACCAGGGGCTGCAGTGGCTACTTTGACAAAAGCGCGTACCATCTCGGAAGTAAAGCGAGACCGGTCGATACGCCTTTCCTGTTCGGGGACTGTGAGCAGCATACCCGCGCACAGTGAGCAGGCCTTCCTTCTCAGGGATAAATCTCTGCTACCATGGCTCAAAGCCCCTGACTCGCTGCGTCCCCAGTTTGCTCACTCGCGCAATGAGTTCAGGGCTTGTCGGTTTGTCCCCTTTATGTGAGTGCATCTGATCTCTGACACGCCCGGGGCGACGACACGGCAGCTGAATCCACATTCACGGTCCTGCCTACGTGGAGACCCAACAGCTCAGTGAGGGCTGGGTAGACAAGTGGGTGCTACTCTGGCAAGCTGGGGGCTGTGGCGCGGCGATGAAAAAAGCTCCATTTTACAGCAGACTGGTCCTGCCGAAGTTCGAAGACTCCGGCCGCGCTGCCAGGCAACGACGCGCATGTCACAAAAGCCTTGGCAAGGACAACAGTGCTTCTTATCCTGCTCTGCTTTCTTGCTAGATCCGTGTTGCCATGCTTGAGTTCGACAAAGAAGTGAGCCTTGTACACGCAGAGCGCGGGCAGCTGATGGAGATGGCAAAGCTGGCGGACCTGCAGCACCTCGTAAGCTCACCAGGCGCTGAATCTTGAACTCCCCTTACACCGCTCACTCCACGCGCAGCCGATCTCGACTGTCCCGGACCCGGTAGCAATGAAGACGGACTAGCCGCAGGAGACAGGAACCCAGATGGTAGCTTTGACAGTGGCTTTGCTATTCAGTTTACAGTTATGATTAGTGCCTATCAAGTGGAACAGAAAAGTGGCTACTCGACGAGTCCCAGACCCTTTTCCCGCTAGTGCAAGTTTCGCGCACTGTGTCGAGAGGGGCCAAAGCGTGCTCGATTGAGGCCCAAGGGAGTCTGGCTGTTTATTCCTAGACCGGCTGGCGTGGTGTCCCGACGTCGGAAGCCAGCCAAGTTGCAAGTCACCACCGGGGTAGGCGGGTTGTTTAACTACAGAACCGCCGGTAAACGCAACTAGCAGCGGTTCGATTTCCGGCTCGGGGACACGCGCGGTAGCATGGCACGTCTCCGTGCAGGTCTTCCGGGAAGAATTGGAGCTCCTCAAGCTAATGGAGGAGGAGGACAATCGGTTACAGCGGAAGTTGCTTGGAGAGCGTGTTGAACTCGAAGACGTTCGTGGCCGGGTCGAAAGCCTTTCTGAGGAGCTGACCGACAAAAAGGAGACAATGGAAGAATGCCAGGTGTGAACCAAGAAACCCTCGAAAAAGCGTAGCTCCTTTTTATCTCGTCTCCGGGGAAATGGGCCTCAGTGTGCGTGAGAGAAGACTGGTGGTGAGAGCCGAGCCGGGAATGCGGGCTTCTCTCTCTGGAGTCAAACCATAACAGAACCGTCCCCTCTCCAGTCTTTCGACGTGTGAGGACATTGTTCTGTACCAACCACAGGCCACGGAAGAAGTCATTAAGCAGAAACTCCTCGAACTGATCGGAGCCAAGAACCCCTTTGCCAGCCAGCTGGCTCAGATCTTCAATAGGAAGGTCGGTCTCTTGAAAGTAATACGTGGCCGTCGCCGCGAGGACAGGAAAGAAAAACTCTGAATGTCAGAAAGCAGTTGTGGAGTCACGCCCAGTGATATCTAGATGGCGAACGATACAGACCCAGCTGGGAAGAAGTATGGGAACGGTAGCTGACCGCGCACCGCACTGCGCGGTCAGCTACAGTTCCCTGCCGGGGCCGTCCGTGAGGAGCAGTCCGAACGTCCTTCTACCGTTCAGTATAGCAGCACTTCCGAGCTTTAGGGGGCAGCGAGGAGCGCGGCTGCGAAGGCTCCCCCGACGGGCTCTTCTATCGTGGGTCTTCACGGGGTCCACTCACCCAGCTGGTGGTGTCATCAATGTGAAGACAGGTCGGCAGGCGCCGAAGCAGATCCTGGCCCCTTTTCCTGTATGGCCTGCGTCACAGCACCGCCCGCATGAGCACACTGTGGGGCGAATGGTGGTTTCGGCTGTGCCGCGTTGCAGGTCAAGAAGGCCAAACGCGGAGTGAATGGTGGAGGGGACGAAGACGACGAGGATGACGACGACATGAGGAAGATGGGTACATCTCTTGCTGGGCAGTCTGGAGCTCCCAGATGACTAACGAGCATCGTAGTGGGCACGGACACTCTTCTGCGGTGACGCCAGTGCTAGGTACCATCTGCCAGACACCTGCAGCAGTCCGTGCGTTCTCAAGTTTGAGACTGGCTCCGGGGCAGGTTAGGTCCGAACCAGGTGACCGAAAGGCCACCGGTCCCGAGATAAAACTGATATGAGACAACAGGTAGCCCAGAACGCCGTTCCCGTGAGCCTCACTGTCCCGTGGAGCTTCAACTCCAGCAGCGCAATTGTCCCTGCTGCCTATCACACGTCTTCCAGAAGTCTTTCTGGAAGAAAAAACTAACAGCGTGGACAATGCGTAGCCAGACCATTGCTGCGCTGAAGAGCTTTCTTCTCTTCTCACTCCCGTTGATGAACTATTCTCCGAAGCCGGTCCCTGCCAACATCGTACTGCGTGGCGCCGTTGTTGGCGTCAGATTGGTTGCGGTGGCGTACTTTCCACTTCGCTTGTCGAGGCCCATTGAGAAGGCGGGAAGAGCACTTTGATGTACCTTGATGACTAATCAGCCTACTAGAAGAATATCCCGCTAAAAGGGCCCAGAGACAGCGAGCAGCCGTGTCGGTAGGGGCAATCGCTGCAACTACCGGTGCCGCTGATTCCACTTGAGTGAAATTGGACAAGCCGGGACAGTAACAGGGTGACACGCACTTCTCTGTCATGAGCAGACGGGTTCGATGGCAGCAGCCGCTGCCGTCTCGCTCTTTCCAAACAGAGAAAAGCATCTTTTGCGCGGATCCTGATGCAGATGACGATGATGATGA